>NC_045439.1:105116441-105234505 GCF_002776525.5 Piliocolobus tephrosceles | reverse complement strand
GAGGGGAGAGGAGGAGGGAGGGGAGGGGAGAGGAGGGAGGGGAGGGGTGAGGAGGAGGGAGGGGAAAGGAGGAAGAAGGAGGGAGGGGAGGGGAGGGGAGAGGAGGGGAGGATGAGGGGAGGGGAGGGGAGGATGAGAGGAGAGGAGAGGAGACAACTCACAATTCACTGTGCCATACAAAGGAATAGGCTTATTCTCTGGATTTCAGAAGTGAGATTAAGGTTACCAAAAGCAACAAATTATTTTAGATGTAAAGACAAAGTGTTACTAAATACTGTTCTCCAAATAGTAATAACTTTTCTGGAGCTTTGCAGCGGATACCCTCCCTACTGAGTTTTGAAGGATGTGTTGGGTGGGACAGGATATAGTAAATGAGCAGAGGTGGGGTAGAGGGAGGATACTCAAAGACAGGGCAATAAGAATCACTAAAGTCTCTAGACAGATCCTCTGATTCTTTCTTTTTACTATTTTTTCACCCTGGAGGATATTTATAATTATTGTTTTTTAAATGCTCATGATGTCACAGATAAAGAACACCAATTGCTCCCAACAGAACTCTAACTACAGCATGTGTTTACAAGAGCAAATTACTGTTTATACGTGGACAGGATTGTGAATGAGGCGAAGAACATTACAAATTATATGTTACTAAAGGAAAGCCAAAACATTTCCTTTTTTTTCTTTTTATGAGAATACATCATTACCTGTATATGCCCCCTCCTCTCAGTTGTCTCAATGGACATTGGCATCGATGAGCCCACAAGAAGTATATGATAAGCCTACAAGGAGTCCAACAGTGAGTTTATATTTTTATGTTATGATTTTAGAACATGGGATGATACCCAGAGTGATGGAGGTAAAACTATTCACATTTCCATATCCCAAACTACTTCAAGAATCACTAGAGTGCAGAAGTTGTAACTCTAAATGCTGAACGGAGAAATCATCTGTCCCAAGAACTACATACATATGACTTTCAAATAAATCTATCTCAAAAGGCCTACTATTTAACAACAACAACAACAACAACAACAAAAAACTTTAAAAGAACCCAAATGAAGTTTTGTGTAAGTTGGTGTCTTTTTTTCTATACACTTGGAATGACAAAAAGTTACTGTAAGTTACAATTTTTATTTTATTATAAGCCATTCTTATTTTATAAAACATAGCCTTACTCCCAGAAAAAAAAATTATTTTTGTGAACTAATGGGGGTCAATACATATATCTGAGGCTACCATATGACCCTAAGAAGAACCGAAGGAATGCAGTATTAGGCCTTCCTCATTGGTTAAAATATTGTTTTAAGGATTAAATGAGTAAAGTCCACGTAAGGTGCTCAGAACAGGGCATGGCCCATAATAAAAGTGTTGGAAGAATGTTAGGTGTTCAAAATCAGTGTCTGCATTCCATTGGAGTTCCAGGAAAAACGAATTCCAGGAATTTATGTTTGGGTAGACCTAAGGTAGTTTTGCAGCAAAAGAAGACTTTGAAAATGGAGGGTTTCCTATCCACTTCTCACCACCAACAAATGCATCTTTTCTTAATTCTCTGTAGAAAAGAAGCTGAGAAAGAGCAGATAGCGCATGTCTGCTCTCACGTACAGCTGGCCAAGGGCCGGACATGGTCTCTCTTCTCTTGCTTCTGTGCTGTAAATGGCTCCTCTGAGCAGTTCCTTGAGATTCATAAGTCAAAGGCTTTTGTTAGATTGTGAGGCAAGGTGGAGGGCATGGTGCAGGTATACCATTTGTCTCAACAAGCTTCCTCACCGCTCCTATTTTATTTAAAACCCCGCTCTTGTTTTATTTAAAACCAAGACACTCAATCCACCATGTGGGATCCTTAGTAGCACACATCTCGAAAGCTTGCATTCATTCAGGGTTGGAATGGGCAGTGAAGCTTATCTAGGCACATTTCCTCACAGCCCTGTCATCGGGGTTCAAATTCTCAAATGGCATCAACTGCCTAGCAATAGTACCACTGTTTATACAGAGGGCTGTGACTTGCCTCCACCCAAGGGAGTTTCAATGATATGGGCTCAGGGAATACAGGGAAATGGACTTGCGCAGAGTTGGGAAAAAAAAGAATTCAAATTTGCATCTCAATTCATCAGGTATCTGACTTAAAGTAAGGTAACCATTAAACAGGAATGCGTATCTTGTCTTCTCAAGCTACTTCCTACATCAATGCAATTATGCTTCACCCATCTTCAGATGAGAGATAGGCAATCCATGTTACATCTACTTTAAAATTAAAAAACAAGGCCGGGTGTGGTGGCTGACGCCTGTAATCCCAGCACTTTGGGGAGCTGAGGCAGCCAGATCACGAGGTCAGGAGTTTGAGACTAGCCTGACCAATGTGGTGAAACCTCTTCTCCACTAAAAATACAAAAATTAGCCGGGCGTGCTGGCACACGCCTGTTATCCCAGCGACTCAGGAGGCTGAGGCAGCAGAATTGCTTGAACCCAGGAGGTGGAGGTTGCAGTGAGCCGAGATCGTGCCACTGTACTCCAGCCTGGGCAACAGAGCGACACTCTGTCTCAGGAAAAAAAAAAAAAAAAAAAAAAAAAAAAGGAGAAAAGAAAAAAGAAAAAAAAAAAAGGAAAAAACATGTTGGGGTTTTCTGGAGTTACTCAATTTCTCCACAATGTTTTGGCACCCTAAAAGTCAAGCACTGCTGAATCAATCACTAAATTTCAAAAGGCATGCCCTGGCTTCAGGTACATTAATTTTCTGGAATAACAAGCAGTCCATTTTAATAAACATGAGATACTATTTCCTTCATCTTACCACTCATAACTGAGCTTAACCATAAAATGTGGGGTGGCTCAGAACCACTGGTGGGCTTCAATGGTTTTCTACTTAAGAACAATATCAACTACAGAATGGGGCCTAGATACAAATCCACAGGATGTGTTTGCTATTATCATGAGGAGAAGAAAAGCTTCTCCAGGCCCCCCACCATCATGCCAATACACTTTGATCTCACTTCCCCTTGTGAACTCTTGAGAGGATAAGCCTGTGCCTATATATGAAGCCTTAGCTGTGGTGCTGGATATATTTATGCTACCCTTTGCAAGCCTAAAAGAACAAGAGGAAAGAAAACTAAGACTGGTGCCCATTAGAAAAGCCATTTGAGAACCCATAAGACATCATAAAGGAGTTATATAATTAAAAACATACAGCAAGCACCTACTCTGTCCCAGACCCTGCCCTGCAGTAGCCAACAATCCACTCAGTGATACAAACACAGACATAGATACTGGATATGGCAATTATTCTGTTATTTCAGAAAGAAACTATTTCTTCTTAACTAAGCTACAGGCAGTATATCTACAAATGGGTTTAGAGTTGGCTTGAAATTGGTCCTAACTTTGAAATGCTGGTAAGGGAATAAGTCATATCTGTCAACGCTTATCCTTCCTTCTTATAGGAATAATTTTTTAAAAAAATCATTACTCTACTGGACTATTCCAAGCGAAAGTATCATGAGGGTGGTAGACTCCTGGAAATATTTCTCAATGTTCTAGCTCCCCTCTTTTCCCTCAGGTGAGGTACAGGCCAAGCTGTGGGCTGCAAGTAACTCACAGGTAAGCCATGGGATGTTTTAAAGTTTCCATGGAGAAGCCAGACGTGGTGGCTCGTGCCTGTAATCCCAGCACTTTGGGAGCCCGAGACAGGTGTCATGAGTTCAAGTCCAGCCTGGTCAACATGATGAAATCCCATCTCTACTAAAAATACAACAATTAGCCAGGTGTGGTGGTGCATGCCTGTAATACCAGCTACTTGGGAGGCTGTGGCATGAGAATCACCTGAACCCGGGAGGCGGAGCTTGCAGTGAGCCGGGATCGTGGCACTGCACTCCAGCCTGGGCGACAGAGGGAGACTCTGTCTCCAAAAAAGAAAAAAAAAAGTTTCCATAGAGAAACAGTGGCACATTCAGATTCGGCATGGACTACCACTATTATTTGAAACTAACTACTAACAAATGGAGCTAGTACGTATTTCTCGTGTTACAGGGGCACTGTGAGAAAGTTCCCAGACACAAAAGCACCATGAACTGAGAAAGTCTGGGAGCTTTAGGAATCCAGAGGCGAGGAGGCTCTCTCCATCAGACTTCATTGTCCTCAAGCAAAGGGCAAAAGGTCATCCCTGCTCTCCAAGGTCACCTTGAAGGGAGCTGCCATGACTCAGCCTTGTGTTCGACCATGCCTTCCTAGGGAAGCCCTGTAGTGGGTGTGCATCTGTGCAGATGCATCAGCTTCATTAACCAGTAAAGAACTTTGCTTCCCCTATTTGCTTCCCCCCAACTTTGCTTCCCCCAAAGCAAAAGAACTTTGCTTCTCGTTGGTAGGGCACCTTCAGTCAGGAATCTGTTTGAGTGGAGAAGTAAGGGTTTGGGTTGCGCAAAATCCCATCCCAACCCCTACCTCAACTGAGCAGAGAGTCCTATGAAAGAGACAGGGCAGATATAATTATCCCAGTTTTTGAGATGAGAAAACTCAGGTCCATCTGAGTTTAATGAGGTTAATGGATTTTCCCAGAGTCTCAAAGCTACTAGAGCAGAGCTGTGCCTTGACCTGTCTTCCATGTCCAAACCTCCTCGCATTATACCACAGCTGCTTAGATTTTGAGCAAGAATTAGAGCCCTTCCCTGCTTCAACACACATACGCAGTGGAGAAGCAAGGAGTCATTCCCCTCAAGGCAAGAATTGTCTTATATCACACCCTCCCCATATAGGCTTGTGGAATTACTTGGCTTCTGCAGCTGCCAGGCAAAAGCATCCAAAGGAGAGAAGTTGCTACAATGTTACCCTGCTGAGGCAGCTGGGAGGCTGTCTCAAAGCTGGAGGCTGTCTCAAAGCCGGACTTCACTTCCTGAAAGCTCAGTCCCCGCCCTCTAGCCCCGCTCCTACCCTACATCATCTCTCTTCTCTTTGCAGAAAAAAGTCTGTGAAGGGTCTCAAGGACCTGCAGGGATGCAGACCCCTGATTCTCTGACATGAGCATGCATCAGATGCGCCAGGGAAGGCGTGTTAAAGCAGAGGTCATAGGGCCTGACCCCCAGAGTAGGCCAAGCGTAGGGTCAAAGAATATGCATTTCTAACACATTCCCAGGTGATGCTGATGCTGCTGGTTCAGGGACCATACTCGACGATCCACCAACATACAGGGACTTGTCTCTTCCCAGGATCTCACTTACTGCTCCACACATAGCAGAGATACTTACTGAGCAAACATTAAGGAGGGCACCCCTTGATCATCTCAAAAAAACATTTCAATAGCTCTATCATCAGCTCTGTTTTGGAACCAGTGGTAAAAGTTAAAGTCCCTGCCTTCCAGGTACATACAAGCTAAAGATAGACTTAATTCATGTAGACATGCATAGAAAGATAAGACTACCATATTCAGATTATAATAAATTCCACTGAATAAAACAAAAGGCTTACAATAGAAACTGCAAAGTTCCCTGGGAAGTCTCCAAAGTTTGCATTTTTTAATTTTCAGTGATACCATCATCATGCTGTGGATCACTGTGCAGATGTTACAACTGTATTTAATCACAATTCTAAAGCCAGGCAGGGCTGCTCCAACCTAATGGCATGTGAGTCCTTGAACTGTCATCGACTGGCTGTGACAGCAGGCATGGCTGCAGCAGGCAGTTACAGAAATGGGTTTAAACGTGGGTGACTCTTGGTATCAAAGATCTGTGAACTGTTCAGCTAAGCAGAGGAATCATCAGAATAATGATCATTTTTCACTCTACCCCCTCCCTTGCTTGTTCAAGGAAAAAAAAAAAAAGAAGCCCTTAATTGCTTCTTGAACTACACACAAGTGGGCCGTTGACTGTGACTGTAATTCAGCATGGAGAAGCAAGGGAAACACTAAAACAGATTTTGTTGCGGTAATGCCTTAAACGGAGAAAACACTGCAGTGGGATCAGCAGGCACAGGACACTGTTAAGTAGAATGATACCTCCTTAATGCATGGCTTGAGATATTGTCAGTCGTTGAGGTAATATTTAATTGTAGATGATACCAGGTGTGATCAAGGCAGGATATATTAACACAGGGGGTGTGGTGGGGGCAAGGAAAGGGTAGTGAGGGCAGAAAAATAAGGAGAGAGAACAAACAGAAATGATTTTAGAAGGATAGCACGTTACGAGTGCCCTACCAGATTCAGGGTCCTAATGAAGAAGACACGTTTAGGGGAACTAAGGAACTGTGAATTCAGTCATTTGCCATTTATCTTGAAAGATAATCCTGATAAATGATCACATCTTGAGAAACTTGAACCATTTCCTTCATACTGGACTATAGGTACCTAGCTAGGGTTATGAACATGAAAGGCAGAAACTGTTTTGTCCATACTGCCTTTGATTCAAAGCCATGACCCTCTGTCTAGGTGGCACTGGCAACAGGGAACAGAAAACACATGCCTGCAACTGAGAAGCCTAGTGCCAACTACAAGCCGTTTGTAAACACTTCTCTCCATGTTTACCTAAGAAAGATGCAGGCTTTCCAAGGAAAGCCTCCTTTTGAAATTTGTGCCTTTTTATTTCTCTGTGTTGTTAGCTCCCTAAAATAAAAACTAATTCTCACACTTCTTTATAAGCCTCCCATCCCACTCCATCCAGAAGCATCTCTTCTTCCCCTAGATGTTTTTTCCACTCCCTTACAAAGGTAGTGCTTCCATTTCTGTAACCTCACATGCAGGCCAGTCCTCTTGCCTGAATATTCTACTTCTTCCGCACCAGGAGAGAGTAGGGTGAAGGCACACCACTTTTGTCTTCTGTTCTCCACATAGTGGCTATGTCACATCCTCACTTACACTGAACTGTAACCTTGTTTGCAAAACAAACCTCAGTGAAGAGAGCAAGCACTCTCATCCTGGAAAAAGCCTGATACCCACTTCTTAGTGAAGTAATCACTGGATAATAAGAAAAAAGTAGCTGGTAGTAATTAACATCTATTAGTACTTACTATGTGCCAAGTCCATACTAAAGGCTGTATTTTCAAATTAAAAAAAAATTTTTTTTAAGACAGAGTCTTCCTCTGCCCAGGCTGGAATGCAGTGGTGCAATCTCGGTTCACTGCAACCTCTGCCTCTCAGGTTCAAGTGATTCTCCTGCCTCAGCCTCCTGAGTAGCTGAGATTACATGCACGTGCTACTACACCTGGCTATTTTGTGTGTGTGTGTGTGTGTGTGTGTGTGTACTTAGTTTTAGTAGAGATAGGGTTTCACCATGTTGGCCAGGCTGGTCTCAAACTTCTGACCTCAAGTGATCCACCTGCCTCGGCCTCCCAAAAGTGTTGGGATTATAGGCATGAGCTACTGCGCCCGGCCCAAACTAAAGGCTTTAAACAGATTCTATCATTCAGTACCAACAGTAACTATTCTAGGCAGATACTATTATGATCCCCATTTTACAGAGAGGAAAACCAAGCTCAGAGAGGA
This sequence comes from Piliocolobus tephrosceles, assembly GCF_002776525.5. Classification (NCBI taxonomy): domain Eukaryota; kingdom Metazoa; phylum Chordata; class Mammalia; order Primates; family Cercopithecidae; genus Piliocolobus; species Piliocolobus tephrosceles. Next base: position 105,227,049 of record NC_045439.1, on the reverse strand, counting down.
TAAGTAGATTGCAAAAGTCATAGTGACAGTGGTAAAGTCATGCTTTGAATCCATATTTCTCTGACTTTGGTGTCAAAGCTCTTACACTCTATTAATGGCCAGAAACTGTACCACAACCAGGGCACAGTCTACATAGGGACAATTTGAAGGACGGTATGGTTATCTATCTATCTATCTATCTATCTATCTATCTATCTATCTATCTATCTATCTATCTATGCATCCATCCATCCATCCATCCATCCACCCACCCACCCACCCACCTACCTGCCTGCCTGTCTCATGGAATTGGGGGCTTAAATGTCTACCACATACTGGACAATGATCTGATTGTTCTAATATACTATTTCTAAACTTTATAACAACTCTACAAGGTTAACCCTTTAATCCTCGTTTAAGAAGTAAGAAAACCCAGTGTCCATATGATTGAATAACTTACCTACCTTTCCACAAGTGGTAGGTTCAAGTGATTAAATGAGTAAGTCCACATGCTTCCCACGCTGCCTTCCTAGTTTCATGTGCCCAAGTCTCCCTTACTAACCAATTACAGATTTATTACTATCTTCCTCCTAATTTCTCAAAAGAAAAAAGTACTAGCCCTAATCTAGGACTATTACAAGACCATCCTCTTGCATATCTTATCTTTGTGAGCATCAGAAATCATGCCACCAATTCATTTAGACATTACCTTCAAATTTTCATATAAAAGGTACTTACTATTTAAAAAATTGAAATGTATAATAGTGATATTATTAATAGATCAGTTAAGGAGATTTAAATAACTTATTTCATTGCCAGATCGTAGATGCAGTACTATACTGTTAATCGAGTTTATAAAGCTTTCTTTCTTTCTTTCAAAAAGACGGAGTCTCGCTCTGTCACCTAGGCTAGAGTGCAGTGGCCAGATCTCAGCTCACTCCAAGTTCCGCCTCCCGGGTTTACGCCATTCTCCTGCCTCAGCCTCCTGAGTAGCTGGGACTACAGGCGCCCCCCACCTCGCCCGGCTAGTTTTTTGTATTTTTTAGTAGAGACGGGGTTTCACTGTGTTAGCCAGGATGGTCTTGATCTCCTGACCTCATGATCTGCCCGTCTCGGCCTCCCAAAGTGCTGGGATTACAGGCTTGAGCCACCGCGCCCGGCCTATAAAGCTTTCTCCATGACATAAGCCTGACTTTATTCCCCTGATGGCAAGATATGCTCTCTCACTCTTAACCAGTCACAGTCCCACACCCATCACCAAGTATCATGCAAGGATTTCAAGGGTCTCTTAATAGTAGCTACATCGACTAGCTCATCTCCTACTGATTTACCTACTCAGTTTCAGATGAATTATGTAAAATATGCAAAACTCCATTGCCATTGTTGATTTTTTTTCTAAACTCTTGTAATAGTGATGGAAAAAAAAAAAGACAGAGATAGAGCATCAGTTAGCAAATATTTACTGAGAAGGTGTAATGTGCTCTGCTCTGAGGCACTGGATACCCAGCAGAATAACCCTTGCCCTTATCCACAAAGAGCTGGCTAGGGAATTTTACACGAGCTTTACATTTGCTGGCCTGGGCACTTTTGGGTGTTGGTGGCGAAGAGTTTATGTTTTGAACTAGACCTGGTTTGAAACCTGGCTTTGTGGCTTTATTTCCTGTGCGACCATGAGCAAGTTACTTAAACTCTTAAGAGCTCAGTTTCTGTCTTTGTAATGGAGAGCATAATATTCATAATGGGATGGGAAGCAGCAGCAAATCCTGTACATAAAGAGGCCAGCATGTGCCCAGCACACAGTAAGGATTATGGGAGTCAGGGACCTAGCACACAGTTGAACAGGAGAGAGCTGGTTCATGGGAGCTGCTTCTCAGGCAGCTCAGGAAGCTGTGAGTTATTCAGAGCTTCTCTTTCTTATTTATTCAGTTTTTATACTCTTTTCCTTGGATGCAACTCCCCACTTCCCTACCTCCAAACCCCATGCAAATTTCACCTGGTTAACCTTTATTCATCCTTCAGTCTAAACCTCCATTCCCTTTTCATCCTGAAATTCCCACCTGATCACAAGAGCACCTAAGCTCACCCATATCTTTGCACCTGTCACTCGCCTTTGAGAGTCCCTATTTTCTTGCCTATACCCCCTGCCAGAGTGAGAAACCAGAGGGTAGGACTATGTGTCAGCACTATGTCTCCAGCTCCTGGTACAATAATGGACAGTAGCAGGTGTTCAATAATCATTTGTTTAGAAGGCGAATGGATGAATGCAAATAGATACCATGTCCAAACCTGCATAGATCTGCCCTTAATAAAAAGGGCATGGCTCAAATGTGGCATCAAATTCTGCTGCCCCGTCTTGTGCCTGGTGTCATTAAATCTCCAGATAAGAAGCAGGAATGGCTACAGTGTCACTTTGAGGCCTTTCTACCATGATGGCAGCTGCTCGCCCTGCACACAGTGGGTATAGAGTACACTACAAGGCTAAGCTGGCCCTTTCTTAATAAAATCACTGTTGCTAGATATGGGTGTGAATGTGGATGCAATTCAGATGTTTATACCAATGGCTGGCATAAATAAACGATGACAGAATTCAGGTTGGTCCAATCATTAGTAACAATATCTTCTTGCTCTCCTGGGAGCTGTTTCAGATTTTGGCTTCATCCTCACCCCTACATAAAGAGACAGGGATGGGACTGCAGCTTCTAGAATTACAACCATTTTGTCAACTTGTCATTCGACTCACTGTCTGGCCGGTGCCTCTCCCTCTGGGTCCAGAGACATTTTGCACAGGAAGAAAGCAATAAAGTGAAGTCACAGGGCCGACGAATTCTCCAATCTTCAAAGCACCTCGTTCTGTCCCACAGTACATACATATTTCTGGTAAGCACCATGGAGAGCCTCACATCTGTTACCTCTGCACCGCTCGGAATCAAAGCATTTATCCCCATGAGATGTTTTCTAAAGGCCTGAGGGCACTGGGCCATTTTATCCTCACTCCCTTGGAGAGAGCTTCCCTGACTACATGAAAATACCTGAAAAGGCTAACTTTGTCTGTTTCTTATTGCCTTAAAAATAAGAGTCCTCTTAACCTTTAGGGATTTATATTTGGAAGAGAGAAATGAACTAGATACAGCTTATAAAAAGGCAGGAGAGTGAGTCATTTTTTAAAAATTGTTTACAAGCTTGGGACCAAAAAAATACACATATTTGCAGATCTCTGAATATACACCAGTCTTATTTCCCAGTGTATATTATACCTTTTCTCTATCATCTTTATGCTTTTCAAAGAAAACTAAGTGGGGCCGGGCACGGTGGCTCACGACTGTCATTCCAGCACTTTGGGAGGCCAATACGGGTGGATCATGAGGTCAGGATATCAAGACCATCCTGGCTAACATGGTGAAACCCCATCTCTACTAAAAATTCAAATAATTAGCTGGGCATGGTGGCAGGCATCTGTAGTCCCAGCTACTCAGGAGGCTGAGGCAGGAGAATGGTGTGAACCCGGGAGGTGGAGCTTGCAGTGAGCCGAGATCGCCCCACTGCACTGTAGCCTGGGTGACAGAGTCAGACAAGAAAGAAAAGAAAGAAAAGAAAGAAAAGAAAGAAAGGAAAGAAAGGAAAGAAAGGAGGAAGGAAGGAAGGAAGGAAGGAAGGAAGGAAGGAAGGAAGGAAGGAAGGAAGGAAAGAAAACTAAGTGGAACCTATACAGCAAGTGCTAGACACCTAGTTGATTATTAGAATAACTAGGATTTGCAACCATTAACTGGTAAAAATTAGCCCTGGGAATAATAACTAGAATTCTGGAAAGCTGGGAAACGGCCCTAAATATTTAGTGTTTCAGCTTTACTACTTATTAATCATTTTCCAAACATGGAGATAATACACAGTCACCTCACAGGTTTACTGTGACAATCATATCTAAAACAATTTTATAAATGGCTTTACTTCTTAGTAGTGACAGATCTTTCTACAGTTGCATCTTGAATGACATAGGCTTGACTGCCAAGGTCCACTTACACATGGCAGTCAACCAAACGCAGATCAAAAATATGGTATTTGGCTGGGCACGGTGGCTCACACCTGTAATCCCAGCACTTTGGGAGGTCACAGTGGGTGGATCACCTGAGGTCAGGAGTTCGAAATCAGCCTGGCCAACATGGTGAAACCCCATCTCTACTAAAAATACAAAAATTAGCTGAGCGTGGTGGCGGGAGCCTGTAATCCCAGCGACTCAGGAAGCTGAGTCAGGAGAATAGCTCAAACCTGGGAGTTGGAGGTTGCAGTGAGCTGAGATCATGCCACTGTACTCCAGCCTGGGTGACAAGAGCAAAACTCCATCTCAAAACAAACAAACAAACAAAAAACACACAAAAAAATACAGTATTTACAGGATGCAAAACCTGCCCCTACAGAAGGCTGACTTTTTGTAAATGTGGGTTCTGCAGCGCCAACTTCATCACGTGAGTGTGTGCGACAGGCAGTCGAACCAATCCCCATGAACACAGAAAGATGGCGGCAGTTCTTCATTGGGACGGAAGGAGAAACGCCAATGGGGTCGTTCTTTCACAAAAAGAGCTACATCAACTTATTTTTTTAGATGCTAAATCATGTTTATAATTAAATTGATTATTTCTTTAGATTTCTTTTGTCTAGGACATTCTAGGATTCTAAGAGAAGAGATAAAATACGAATAATTTATTTGATCCATTTAATATTAAGAAAGAATTGGAGAGTGTTGTCCTCAGTAGAAGCTCAGAGAGTATCTAAAGAAGGGAGAGGCTGGATGAATTCCCCAATGTGACACACTGAATAACAGAACCAGGCTGGGATGGAAGGGCTCCTGACTCCTCCTTCAGTGCTCTATGCTAAACAAAACCTTCCTTTTTACCTTTCCACATGAAGCCCACATCTGAGACCACAAAAGCGTCCCTCTCAAAAAGGTGTGGAATTGTTGTGAAAGCTGTGCCTGGAGGATGAGGGTTGTGCCTGACTGTTCGCTGCAGGATTCTTTCTCTTGTGCTTCCACAATAGGCAAGCAGGACTGATGTTCTGTTGTCCTGAGGCTGACACGGCTTCCCTCTCCCAGCCTGCAAGCATCCAAATGGGTCACACTGGCTTCACTAATAATGACCATGTTATTAAAATTCCAGGCAGAATCCAAAGCGCAAGATTAAGATTACAAAATGCCTAGTTCCGGTAGGTATCAGAGGAAAGAGGAGACCCATTCCTTTAGGTTATCTGAGCCAAGAGGTAGCAGTTCCTTCATACGAAGCCGTCCATACCTATGAACTTTTTGGAGTGGGGTAATTCATTTCTTAGTCCCTCTGAATCTGAGGCTGAAATCTCTCCATGTTCAGAAGCCTAACATATTTCACAAAATCCTCTGGTGCAGGAAAAGCCCAATTTAAACAGACCCAAATAACCCCAGAATACACTGTTGCCGACTCCACATCTGTTGCTGTGTTTGTTCATCTGGAAAGGATTCTGTAGTTCTCAGGCGCTAAAGGGGAAAATTAGGAAAGGGAAAAAAAAGCCCCCTCAGCTCACACTTCCACCCACTTCTCCAAGCACCTTCTCCCTTATGGGGGATTGCTCTACCCAGAAAAAATCAAACACAGTCAGCGTCCTCATGCAAAACAAACAGAAGACAGGAATACGTAGGCTTCTCTTGTTTATCAACTCTAAAAGCATGAGGAACACGAAGGGAGAATATAAAAGGAGGGGATAAAAGGAGTCCTTTCTATTTGGCTTCAGAATAATATGAAGAAAGCACAAGCAAACCCTGAGCCACTCATGCACAGAAAGCTCTGTCTCCACCCCTTCTGGGTTGAACCAACACTGAAGGCCCAAGAGTTAACTGGATAGGAGGTAGGTTAGGGGCTTCCTACCATGGAGATTATTCCCTTTCAGGTAACGTGAAGTGGAGACACGAGTACTGAAGGGAGCTCTCTCACCTCAGACTGGCCCCAAGAAGGGCTATCGATGCCACTCCCCTGACTTGAATTTTCTGCCAAGCCTCTCCGAGAAGGTGAACAAATCATTTCCTCTCTCTACTTGAGAGTGCTCTTGTCTGTTTGGTTCTTTGGGAAAGCACAAGATTCTTCTAGATCCCATTAACCATGCTTCATGAGAAGTCCATCTGCCTGGACATTCACCTACCATGTCAGGAAGATAAAAACTTAGGTAGCAACTGTACAGAGTCTAAATCAAAAAGAGAGCAAACTGCATACCCTCTCTGGGAAAAGTAAACCACTAACTTCCTGAGGTCTGTCGTTTAAGCCCAAAGATAATTACAAGAGATGGATAATCTATTTGACCTTTTTCAGAGGTACCTAAATATAGGAAATAGTTAACACTTTCCTCTGGGACTTGCTATATCTTCTTAAAAATGAAGGAATATCTCTGTGTATGTCTCTGTCTCATTTCCTAAATTTCAACTATTCTATTGCCAGTTTGAGCTCTCTTGGCAGAATCTTCAAGTGTTCTCAGTAACAGATGCCTGGAGGAGAGGGATGCTATGAGTTCTGAAACAGAGCAATGCACAGAGCCGGGGAAGCAGCTGCTCCGCTCTAGTCACTGTGTATACAACTTCACCAAAAGTGTTTAGGAAACAGATCATTCTGGAACCTATACCACCTATTCAAAATTCAGGCCCTTTCAGTTCTACCCATCCTTTTTTTTTTTTTTTCTTCCTATGCTGTTTGTTTTCTGCCATGAGCTTTAGCAATCTGTTTATGTTGTGAGTGTGTGTGTGTGTGTGTGCATATGTGTGTGTGTGTATCTGTGTATGTTTCCCTCACCAGCCTGGCTGAATTATCCCCAAGTGACTCTTAATCCTCAACCATAATTCCCAGTGATTGCACTGACATGATAACGGGGGAGCCCATTTTCCTCCCGCCCCTCCTCACTCCCTCCCCCCTTGTTGCTAAGCTCAGCCAAGGATGCTCTAGGGAGCTGTTCATTTAAAAGAGGAAGTTCACAGCAGGGTCACCAGGCTTTTAAACAGACAGAGAGGTTGCCCAGGGTAAGAAGAGAGCTCAAAGTCACAAACTCTTTCTTTTGTCCTGTGACCCCAGCATGTGGGGACATCAGTTCCAAGTCTTCACTCTTCCTAAGGCCCCTGACGTCCCCACAGTGTACCTAGATGGGTGCTGTGACTAGCAAAGGTCTGGACTGGGAATCAGAAGGCCAGCACCTACCCTGAGCTACCTGTTTCATGGTGGGAAAGTCACCTGCCCACTCTTGCTCTCAATTTCCACAATCACAAAAACGGACTGGACAGATCTGGCTGGATGACGAATCATGCAGTACTTCTCAAACTTCACTATGCACAGTCATCATTCGAAGACCTTGTTATTACAGACTCGCCCACCTGAAAAGGTTTTAATTCAGTAGATTGGGGCTAGGGCCTGAGGATCTGCATTTCTAACATGCTTCCTGGTGATGCCGATGCTGCAGGTCTGAGGACCACACTTTGAGAACCACTGATCCATGGCCTCTTTCACTCCTGACATCCCACTGCTCTGTTCCCAAGATGGCACAAGAGCAGTCAGGACTATTTGGCCCTGGTCATGTGAAAAATTCCACAAAGGACTACAAAAGTCACAGGCCTCTCCCACACTTAAATAGCTTTGTTTTTCCATGCCCCCAACATCCACTCACTTATATGGAAAGACAAGCAGCAAAGATGTGGGGTGAGGAGAACTACTGGCTTAACTTTTAAGTTGCCAACAGTTGCTACCCCTGGGAGGCCATTTGCAATTATAAAACAGAAACAAGTTGAAATAGCAAAATACGAATAAGAATGAATTACATAGGCTCCTCTTGCCTAGGTTGCTATGCTGGGTCATAGTTTGTCAACTGCATAAGTCACCTGGAACAGTGCAATGTAAATTTGGTAGTCTTACACATTGTGTAAAGAGGTATAAAAAATAACTCCAAAGCAATAAGAAAAGAAGTACTATCATGCAGACCTTCAGATATTTACCTTGTTCCTCGCTCTATAATCCTTTTCAAACTGCAAAACCAGAAACCTTTCTGCCACTTGGCAATCTGACTATCATCCATCAAATATTTACAAATTCCTGCATACGTCCAAGATCACAGAGTTATCTGGCCTGGTGTGAAACAGCAAAAGCACTGGACTGGGGATGCTGGGATTGTGTCTCAGAAGGAATTCTGGTTCTAAAGCTCCTGCTTTCAGATGTCGAAGTATTTTGGCCAATCTGAAATTCTAATTATTTGACTGCGATAGTTTATGCTAAGGCATAGTTGTAAATGAGAACTTAATGAACTCAGAGTAATGTCACTAGGCCAGTGTTTCTCAGTCCCTCTCCCTGTTTGAAAATCTTTGCTATACTGAGACACTGCTGCTAAGAATATTATATGCATTAGAGGAACTAAAATCAAATAAATATTAAGAACCACTGCACTCGGGCAAATAAAATTTTGAGTCAAAATTTTATTCTTTAACTTAAAATTTGATTTGGCCACTTTAGAGACTGCCAAACGGAACAAGAACCAGATAAGGGGTCCTTGCCCAAAAGTTCTAAAAAAGGTTTTTTTTTTTTTTTTTTTTTTTTTTCTAAATTTTCCAATAGCTTTAAAAAAAAAAATCTGTATTTGTTTGAACTGGAGGTTAGCAAACTATGGCCCACTGTCTATTTTTTTTAAATAAAGTTTTATTGGAAAACAGCCAGACTCATTTGTTTACGTATTATCTATGGCACTTCTATTGTCCAAGAGCAGAGTTGAGGAGTTGCTACAAAAAGCGTATGGGCTGGGTGCAGTGGCTCACGCCTGGAACCTCAATGCTTTTATAGGCCAAGGCAGAAGGATAGTTTGAGGCCAGGAGTTTGATACCAGCTTGGGCAACAAAGCAAGTCCCATCTCTACAAAAAATTTAAAAATTGGCCAGGCATGGTGGTGTGGCCTGTAGTCCTAGCTACTCAAGAGGTGGGAGGATTGCTTGAGCCCAGGATTTTGAGGTCACAGTGAGCTATGATTGCACCTGGGTGACAAAATAATACCCTGTCTCCAAAACAAAAACAAAACAAAACAAAAAGCAAGCATATGACTTGCTTAAAATATTTACTATCTAGCCCTACACAGAAAAAAATACTGGTTTAAATAACAGAAAGGAAATAATGACAGCACTTAAACTTTAAGATGTGATGTATAACATGCATACTTCAATCAATTATCAGATAAATTAATTACAAACCTGTTGGATCAGTCCTATCAGCCAATGTCAGAACCCATTCCCTTTTCCTGGCTCTCAGCAGTATCTTTGAATGTAAAGTCATCATGCTTTGAAATTCACTCAGCTGTTTAACAAACTTTTGAGAGCCTATTCTACCCAAAGTGCTAAAATCAATTTAAGTACTGAAAATTTATACATACCCATATCGACCAAAAACTAAAAGCAGAGCCATACTAATCACGAATTTCTGCATGTGATTTGAGTCATATAAAAACAACATATGAGGAAGGGGACAAATGAGGTCTTTAGAAGCCATAAGTCTGCAGTTGGCAGATAAAATGCCATCTCAGATAATCACATTCAATTGTCACTAATGTTAATATATGTTGGTAATAGTCGAGCTTGCACACCAGAGGTTAGCTTTACTGCCCATATGCAGATGTTTGCAATACTGAATCTCTGCCATAACCCTGTGGGAATGGCATTTTTTATGCGTTCTGCAGTGAATTTATGGCCAGGGAGCCATAAATGTTATAGTTCTTTAAACCTTTTGCTTTTGGAGATTGTCACAGTGCTTGAAAAGTAGAGAGACACAGATGTCTTCTGTTAGCAAGCCATTTCTCGATGTGCTCAGGGACACGGCCTACGCCAGCTCCTAACGTTCCAGTCATTTGTATTATCAATGCCACGCAGTTTGAAACCCCACTGTCAACTTGGTTCAGTTCGGATCTACAGAGGGTTATCAAGGCCTGAACGTGCCAGGTGCTGGGCTAGGCTCTGAGACAAGGCCCTTGACCTCACGGCACTCACATGTCGGCCAGAGTGACAGGTCATCTATGAAATACGACATGGTTAGTGCCAAAACAGAGCTCAAGACCAGACCCATCAGTGAGTGCGAAACGAGAGCCTGTGGAAGTCTGCTGGCAGGAGAGGCCATATGCCTGTACCAAGTCTTGAAGGGCCGGTGCAAGATATGTAAGCAAAGAAAAGTGTGGGCATATGTGTGTCTGTGTGTTTGTGTTTGCCTCTAAGTGTGTGTGTACATGTGTTGTTCATGCAAGAACTGCACAAACAAAGCCACGGCTGCAAGAAACGGGTGATTTGTTCCAGAATGCATGTGTAGTTTGGTACTAATGAAGCATAAAGTGGTGGGGGACAGCAGACAGGAGACACACAGCTGTAGAGGCTGGAAAGACTGTGGGCTTAGGAGAGAGGTAGGTAGACCTCGATTCAAATTCTGGCTCTATCACCTAAGGGTAGTGTAACCTCAAGTAACCTGCCAAATCCCATAAACCTCACGTCCTCATTAGTAAACAGGACCTCAGAGGATTAATATGAAGGTGAAGGGAGGCATGGCTGGGTCCTGAGAGCAAAATGGGATAGTAAACTAGTAAACTAACAACAAAGCCACCAGGGAAGAAAAACACTCATTCTGTATAGCAAGAAAAGCCTTTCATTTTCTTTAAAGAATTCATCTAAAGTCTCCTCCATCATCACTGAAAATGATGGAAGAAGTCATTTAAAAGAGGAACTGAAAAGCACAGTTAAACCTCTAAAATCTCCCAATCACCTGTGTCATCATCACGCAGGTGAGAAACGCTGCTAGGGAGACTGTGAATCACAAATACGACTGACAATGTTCAAAACGGTAGCCTCCTAAGCATCTTCCCCAGTGTCTACACCCAACACCAGCTCTGTTTGCTACATGTGTCCCCAGAACCACTGGGAGCATGAAACAGACCCCTTGAAGTAATACAAAACCCACTTCTGACATACCAGGAGCCATGCAACACATGCAAAGTTTCTTTCAAGATAAATGAATCAGCACCTCAAGCATAACAAAAGGAATGAATTTAGCATTTTCTGTTAACTGGGCTTTTCCAGTTTCTCTTAGAGATAATAAAAAGCTCCCAATGAATATGAGTAAATCCCCCTACTGTGGAAAAGAGTCCAAGATTTGTGGCCACCCTTCCTCAAAGCCTGCCTTAGTTTTATGTGAGAGGGAATTCCACAGAAGAATATAGACCTTGCTAACTTGGGAAAACATCCTGTTTCTCACAGCTGTGGCTTTGTTCATTGCTTTTTCTTGCCCAAACACCACACATATACACATGTGCACATACATGCACACAAACATGCATATATATATATATACACAGAAAAGGAAACGATCACATCTGCATGGCTGAGGCCTTCATCTTTCAGGAGCTTGGTGCAAGGTGAAAAGGATGCCTTTCACTTGTTTGAATATACAGGCCACCCTTGGAGATCACTTATAAAAGGTCTCTAGACAGAAGACCCTGAACCCAGAAAGACAGTCCTGGTGTAGCCCCAAATGAAAAAGATCGCCTTGATCAAGAAATTCTCCTTTAGAGGTTTCAGAGCCACATTTTTGTGTGCATGATGGAGAACAGACCTATCCAGCTGCAGCAAAAACCATCACCATAGGCTCTGAAGCCCTGGGACTGGTTTCCTGAGTTCCACTGTAGCCCACCCAGCAGTGACAAGCAGCAGGCTCCAAGTATGCCCTGACCTCATCAAGCTGTTGGCAAAGACAGCTTTCCAAAGATGGAGGGTAGAACGTTCCCAATTACCAGGCCAATGACCATTCTGAAGGTAGATATACTTAAGCAAATGAATCACCCACGGGCAACCTTTAACTATATGACCTGGGGGCCGGAATTCACTCTATCTCTAGCACCCACTTCAACTTTCAAAGTACCAAATGGGGCAAGCCCAGGGTTTTAGCCCAAAAGACTTTTCCTTCAGAGAAATTTCTCCATTCATAATCTTCAGTAAGCAGAAAAGGATGCAAGAGTTTCTCTCTAGAGTGGGGTAAAGTGAGGATAGTGCCCGTCTAGGAACGCTGGTCTGGGTTCTGAGGATCAACCGTTTCACCAATTCCTGGGTCAGAGTGAGTGAATCACTTTCAAGACCTTGTATTTTTCATTCTGTTTACTAAGAGATCTGAATCAACTAGATGATCCTAAAGCTTCCTTCCAGTTCTCAGTTTTATGATTCTAAGTGAAAATAACCCAAATCAAGGTGTCCCTCTGTGAATATGAATGAGGCAGTTGCCAGCACACTGTCATTTGAGTGCTCTAAAGAAGAAATACCCCAGCCTCTATCGGAGATCCCTGAGAATCCTGCCACCTAGTGATTCTTGGATCAAGGATTAAGGCTGCTAAAATGTATTCATTGCGTAATTTGGAAAGGCGTGCCCATTAACTCATTATTAGCCATTTAGTCACCCATGTGAAGTAAGCTATACAATAAAGTCAGCCAAAGGTTATGTAATTTTTGTTGAGGCAGAACAGGTCTTAAATCTCTAGCCCAGGAAGATGACAGCAGCCATAATCCATCTATACTGAAATGATTATGGAGTTCTAGACAAGATGAGACAAGAGACAAGCTGTTTAGTTAACGAAAATCCCAAATCTCTCCCAGTGAAACAGGATTCGGTGGTCTCTAGCTACCATGTCACACAGCCACACTCGTTGTGATCTGCCGCTGTTATTCACCCCTGCTTGATAGCTTTTGTCACCCCCAAAACGCCCCCCAAAATTCACCACCTCAACACACACAGTCATTTATGAGTCTCAGAAGAACTGAAAACAGTGTCTGAAAACCTCATGATCTCACTCTGTCCCTGCTAATACCTAAAACAGTCCACTGTTCCATTTACACAGGCTTTTCTTCAGCAGATTTACAAGGTAACATCTGCTTCAGAAACAGATGTTTATGCCAGAATTCTCTTCTGCTCATTAATGCTTTTCCGGTTAACATCTAACTATCTCACTCATTAGTTCTTAATAATACTTTTTGTATCCGAGCCATGCCAAATACGCGCTCTTTAGAGCTCTGCATTATTGTTGCTTCTGTTGCTGTTGAATTACGCTGCTGAATAAAGGAAAAGTAAAAATAAGCCCCTCTAAGAAGGCTGCTATGTGTCAGAGCTCTATCTTTGTGAACTGAACAAGCTGAAATCAATTAAAAGTGTGTGTTTAGAGAATGCATCTCAGCTGTCTAATTGCACCACCTCTGCTTTAGGGCCAAAGTTTGACTCCCTGCCAAATTGCCATCAAAATGGGCGTCCATTAGCGCTGCTGTACTCCCTCCGCCACTGCCTGGGCCTGATGCAAGCGCTGTGTAATGAAGGAAGCCCAGTGCACCCCAGGGCTTGGCACACACACTCCACTTCCCAGGGGCAATCCTCAGCTGTGGGGCTCCAGCAGAAGATGCCATGAAGGCTCTGGGATGAGCGTCCTGGCACTAGATAATTTATTCCACCCGACTTCTTCAGTCGGCCAGCCTTAATAGATGGACTACAGGAAACATTCGAATGACGCTCTTTATTTATCCACAAGCAACTTCACACAACAAGAATTAATTCAGGAAAGGCAGACTCGACATACCTTTGCTGAGTGCCAACTAGTGCCTTGGGCTGCTAAGTATTTTATACTCATCCATTATTAGAAACATAAGTACTGCTTCTGTGTACTCATAGCCAAGGGAAAAGATAAAGTAAGGTTCATTTTGTCCTGATTTGTTCCTACAAGGGTGTATGTTGAAGTGGTCTTTTAAACTTGTTTCTACAATGGCATATGTTAAAATGGTCTTTAAACACTTTGAAACACTTGATGGTGGCCCCCAAGACTAGCTTTTATGTTTCCAGAAGCCAACACCGTAGTCAAACAATTGAACAAACCAAGATATAAATAAAGCTAAAGTTGGTCTATGCAATAACGGAAAAGCCAGTCCTCTAGGGAACTTGGGGCAACACAATGTATTGTTTGGGATCAGGAGAAAGGATGCTTAATAAATCATCGACAATAGTTTCCATGGTTACAGTAAAATGTACAGTCATCTATATTGTTTAGTTTTGTAACCGTTCCTACAGGGAAGAAATAACGAAGGGTGTTGGTGATAAGAAAATACGAAACTCATTTAACTTAAAGGCTAGCAGTATGTTCAAAAAAATATGAAATAAAACTGAAACTAAGTCTAAACAAGCAAACTTTTAGTTTTTAGGCCTCTTGGTAGCCAACATTCCTTGGTCCCAATGAACGACATTGCAGCTCCATAATCTGCTCTGTTCTTTTTATAGTAGGTTCTTCCCTTTCTGCCTAAGTGGCTGCTTTTCAGCAAAATTACTTGGCAAACAGTGCTTTATCAAGTATAAATCAGATATGCTACTCTGGAATCTAAACCCACAAAGAATATGCCCCATAACACTACATAAAAATGAAAAGCAGAAACACTGCATTCTTGCTGCCAAAAGAAATGTAAAAATATGAATGAAAATGATTGCTGGGTGTGCCTTCCATGAGATTCCATTTAAACAACATTCCCCATTTACTTACATCTCTACAATCTGATGGGCTTACATATTGCAGAATGAAATAAAAGCACATTTTATGAGGAAATTAAAATGTTACGAACTGCCCTGGGTGGTGTTGGCATTACACACAGAATGGTGAGTCTTAACCACAGTCAAAACCTTGTTCTCCTCCAGTCAACAGATAACATCTGAGGCTTTGAAGCAATGTGCTAAGGGAATTCAAGCTGGAGATTTAGAGGCTCTCCACAGCACCTCTCTCCAGATAAACTCCAGGAGATTCCAGGGTGACAGAGTAGGTGAATGTGGAAGTAGGTATAAATAAAGTATGACACTGCACCTCCCAGCCCTCTTTGTTTAAACACTCCCCACTTCCAGACCTACTCTGCTTCTTCTTCCTGTATCTGTGTCAATACTGCTGCCTCATTCTCCTGGACTTCTGAAGTGTTTCCTTAGATCCTCTAGTTAAACTGATGGCTAATACCTATCTCATGTGACTACAGTCACAGTATTTACTCATTGATTCCACAAAGAGATAAACAAACAAAAAAAAGGTAATATTCTTCCATCTTTAAGAGTTTTCTTAAGTCCCAACTAGAAAGATAAACTTTCTTTCCTATTACTGTGTTCCTTTCAATATGATGCAGTAGATGCCACAAGAGAGCATGCTGGACCCAAAGCTTCCCTAAGACAGAGCTCAAGGGCTTGCATTAAGTGGCTGTCAGGCATGGGTCTGCCAAGGGCACCAGCCAAACAAATGATATAGGCATGAGGCCACACGGTAGACTATCTGGGCATTATCCCAGATCCTATGCCTAGAGATACAGACCAACAATGCTGTGGCTACAGAGTTGGTGACTTTCTCATCCCTGTACTCAGAAGTTACTTTAGTCACGAGGGACATGCAGAAAACCATACAGGAGAATAACCTACACCCCATGACCTCCATGATACAGTAGTAACTAAAGATGATGGGTCAACAATAAGTAAGCATGCTCATCTGGACTTTTGTATAATTGCTCTTTGCTTGAGGAAAGCACCTTTCACATCAACCCTTTGGAAGTGGTGGTGTGGCAAAGCTGTTCTCATGACCCACAACTTGAGGGCCATCTCTGAAGCTAATCGAACTCAGAAGGTGAAAAAGGAGCAGGC
Source organism: Piliocolobus tephrosceles (assembly GCF_002776525.5). Classification (NCBI taxonomy): domain Eukaryota; kingdom Metazoa; phylum Chordata; class Mammalia; order Primates; family Cercopithecidae; genus Piliocolobus; species Piliocolobus tephrosceles. Next base: position 105,211,378 of record NC_045439.1, on the reverse strand, counting down.
ACACTTTCTCTTGCTCCACAAGGTCTACAAGTAGTAGTTGGCTACCCACTGACAAGAGTTTCCAGAATTCCATGAAGTGGGGTTTGGGCAGGCACATACTGAATGAAAAGGAAACAATGTCTGCCATGTCAATGACCTAAAGAGGACAGAGATGACCTCAGGTGAGGATTACAAACTTCTCTGCTTCCACTACCAAGTCCTTCAAGGCACATGATGGTCAGAGATATTTTCCAAGGTTCAACATGGCCTAGGGCTTTGTCTCAGTTGTAGGACTTAGGCATAGGAGACAGCCTCATGCTGGTGAACCTGGCAGGTCAAGGTGTTGATATTCAATAGAAAGACTTAGCCTTTTCTCCTAAGCATAGGGCATCAGGAGGTATCCATTCCTGGAGTAACTACTCCTTTATGTGAGTGAACAAAAATACTGAGATTTCCATAGATTCCAAGGAGATATCAAAATAGTGAGAAGTCTTGCCCCCAGAAAGACCTATAGATTTAGGAGGCAGAAATTCACCCTCCAGTTTTAGGAAGGAAGATCTAGATCATTACATTGACCTTAGAGTGACATTTTTCCTTACCCATTCTAAGTAATCAAGTATGACTGCATGATCTAATCAAGCAGATCCGGGTAGTAGGTATCTCAGCTGTTGCTGTCTGGTGTGTTTTAAGAGACACCAGTACAGAGCCCAGCCCTGCTCCAGCCGTAGGTGATGCCCATCCAATGAATACAGAACAAATCATGGAAAAGAGTTTCATCAGCATTGGTCCCACTTCTCTCAAACAAGATGTGGTAAGGTCCAAAAAATGAACCAAGCATATCTTATGCTCATTGCTCTGTGGGGAAGACAAAGATGAGAAGGAATTAGTTATTTCTAGCATAGATAGGAAAGATCAGGAAGGAAACAGAAAATATTACTTGAACCACTACTGGGTATCCAGGGCTGAGCCAGATGCTAGTGATACAATGACAAAGAAGACCCAATTACTGCCCTTCAGTAGCATGGTGCACCCAGCAGACAACTACTTGCAGCAAACAAGAACAACAGACACATGTACATATGCCTCAGGAATGAGAAGGAGGTATTCCTCTGCCTAAGGAAGAATTCAGAAGAGATGCTACCGGAGCTGGTTTCACCAGGCAGAGAAAAGGGGAAGAGGATTCCTGGGAAAAAGCACTGCATCTTCTTGAGAGCCCATAGTCTTTCTGTCTGCATCAGCCTGGTTTCTTCAGTGTTCAGGACAGTGCCTGAAATATCATGGGGACTCAATAAAGGTTACTGGATGAATCAGAGAATTCAGGGAATAGATGAACAAAATGTCCTTTGGGTGTAAAGGTGTAAAGCTGCAATCAGGGAAGGCCCTGGTCAGTCCTTGGTTTTGACAAATTTTTCTAGTGTTCTGGAGGCTGAGCTGGCTTGCTCAGGGATAAGCGAGAATGCTCAGATAGGAGGCTGCTGCAATGGTCTGAAGGGTATATGCCGAGATTATCATAGGGGGTAGTTTTCAGAAGTATTTTAGATACTTATGGTAGGAATTTATTTACCAATAATAAATTTATTTACCAAAAATTTAAAAAACTTTTTTAAATACCTATTTTTTAAAAAGACAATGTCTTTTAAAGGGCTTATTTCCTAGAAAGAAAGAGCTTTTAATAACATGGACTAATAATTGTAAAGGGAGTTACATATAAAACCAATAATGAAAAGGCTGCATTCAACTAAACAAGGTTAATGCCTACCCATCCGGGGAATCCTGGCTACTTTGTAAATATCAACTCAGTCTGCGGGCTGGGCCCTGGTAACAAATACATTCTCCAATCTTATGGAGAATGAGGTTGTGCAAGGACACAAAATCTAAAAGGACATAAACTAGAGGTTTTGAGCACTTCTTAAAAAGCAGCAGAACCCTTTGCTTAAGCAAAATCTTAAGCAGAATCCTATAGGCAAATCAGATTACAAATAAGGATGCTTGTTCGAGGTGGAGTGTTGGGGACTGGGGGACCCCAGGGTCCCTTATTTTCCACGCCCTCCTGGCCTTTGGAGGCAGCCCATACAGGCCCTGAACAAACACTCAGGGGCCCCTTGGGACACAAACTACTTTCTAAAACTCAGGACAACCTCCAAAATGGCCCATCTTTTATACTAAAGGCCTGGTCCTCAGAATGATGAGATGGCCCCTAAAGGATCTGAACTGCTACTTCCTGCTGCTTATTTGATAACTGATAGGGGGTTTGGAATTACGAATCACAAGCCAAAGGGCAGACTCCAAAAGCTTGTCTGAAAGTGGAAGAAGTGAGAGGAGCAGGAGATTGGCTCTTCTTGGTGAATCTCAGAGCTGGGATTTTGCAGATGAGGAAGGCAAGACCCCATGCGGACAGCGCCTTACCAGGCCCACACCCACGTGGGGGGAGCGTGAGGCAGAGCCAGGTGTGAAGGCTCCTGAAGTTTCTAGGTGGCTTTGGGGAATGGCTGTGTACACTACTGTCCCTTATACAGCTGCAGCCTCTCGGGAATTGGGTACGTGCCTTATCCAGTGTGCTCTGGTGTAAGTTCACAAGCAGTGCAGCCTGGGGCAAATCCAATGACATTTTGTTCCTTAGCAGAGACTGACAAGCTCATTTAGTAGTGACAATTCACAGTCCACAAGAAAATGCTGAATCTCACTTACAGACATAGCAAAAGTCAGGCAAAGACAGCCACATAGCACTGGAAGCTATTTTAGACATGTATATTTTAATATCATAAATCTTTATTTTTCTTAACAAAATAGTCGACAAGATGATCTGCTACAACAAAGTCCCCATGGGAGAGGTTCTAATCCCCATTTCAGAGATGGGGAAACTGACTTATACAAGCTTCCAGGGATAAGACAAGAGCTGGATCTTCCTTGCACACAGCTGCCCGTGGAGCTCACACAAAGAGCTTCCACAGTCAGCAAAATGTAGGCTCCTAGTGCCTAGGGAAGCAGCTCAGAGTCATTAAAAATCGGTCCTGTCCCATCCCAAAAGGACATCTGGGTAACTACACACTGGGGAGCCATTTTGTGAGTGTTCATGATACATTTCCCATCGTGCCCTCAGATCAGCTTCTCTCTGGTGCGACACTTTGGGACACACTTCTCTGCTAGCCTGATACACAGATTTGAGTTATTTCAAGTCGATAAATATTTACTGGGCATCGCCCATGTAGAAGGCACATGTGCACGGCAATGGATACAAAAAGTAAAAAACAGTGAGTAACACAAGGTCTTGGCATCCCAGAGGCTCTTACTCTACTAAGGGTGACCAACATGAAGAATTTTAAAACAAGGCAGAATGTGAGAAGTACTATAAGGAGAAAAAAGCAAACAAGAGGGGGAGTGTTTCCAATGGGGCAGATTGTGGAAGAGCTTGTGGAGGAAGCAGGATCTGAGCAGAGTCCAGAAAGTCAGGAAAGACTGACTCGCAAACAAACAGGAGTGAAAGGAGGGAGGAGCCTGTCTTGTCTGGTCTGCTTTCCAGCACATTGGGCTGGCTAAATATCTAAATTGTAATAGGCTTTCTGCATGCAAAATAAATAAAAGGAATTGCTACATACCTGGAATTTGCTACAAACCTTTCTCCAGGATTTACCAAGGTCCCACATTTTCTGGCCTTGCCTCTTTCTCTGACCTCAGTTCTGTCATCCCTCCCCTCCCTCCCTTCTCCGTAGCCATCCTGCTCTCCAAGGGGGCTCCAGGCTTTCTGCTCGCCATCTTTCCTCTGCCTGGAAGGTAAACTCCATCAGAGCAGGGACTTTTGTGTTACTTATAATTTTATCCTCAGTACCTGGCACAGAGCAGGACCTCAATTAGTATCTCCGGAATAAATAAGTGGATAAAATAAAGTTCTCAAGTATAGTACAAAAGAGGTGACAAATGTAGAATTTCTTCTTGGATAATTCCTCTGTCTATTTTTAAATTTTAAAATATATCAGGGCTACAAACTGTGACTTCACTTGCCCTAAACCACAAGGACTAACTAGTATAAATTAAGTCTGATACACTATTACTTTTCATTTCCAATGTATCATTGCAGCTTTTGAATACAGGATCATTTCAGTCTGCACCAGAATGCTTGGCATTTGAATTCCAGCTTCACAGTTGAGAAAACGGATACTCAAGGCAAAGAACCTTCTCAGTAATCAGTCAATAATTGCAGGAACTAAGACTGGAACCCAAGTCTTCAGCCTGGTATGTTGGGCCTAGAAGGGAACTGCTATTTCTATCTTTCCATCTTTCCTTCCATCTTTCCCTCCCTCCTTCCTTCCCTTCCTTCCTTCCCTCATCCCTCCTTCCTTCCTTCCTTCATCTTTCCTTCCTTCCCTCCCACCCTTCTTTCTTCTCTCCCTCCTTCCCTTCTTTTCTCCCTCTCTCCCTCCTTCCTTTCTTCATTCCTTCTTTTCTACTTTTTTAAGAAACAAGGTCTGGCTTTGTCACCCAGGCTGGAGTGCAGTGGCGTGATCACACCTCACCACAGCCTCAAAATCCTGAGCTCAAGTGACCTCCCACTCCTGCCTCCTAAGCAGCTAAGCCTACAGGCACATGCCATCATGCCCAGCTAATATTTTGTATTTTTTTTGTAGAGACAGGAGTCTCACTATGTTGTCCAGGCTGGTCTCGAGCTCCTGGGTTCAAGCAGTCCTCCCGCCTTGGCCTCCCCAAGTGCTAGGGTTACAGGTGTGCACGCCCAGCCTGCTACTCCTATTCTTAACATCAAGCTGTAAAAGGGCTTCTATGTATCAACAAGGGAACGTGGTGTGATCCGAGGAAAATCTCACCCTACAAACAGGAAATATTAAGCACGTTTTGACAGTTATTCCTCATTTGCTTTCCTTTAAAGTGAACTTAACTCCTCTTGATTACTGTTATTGGAATGTCTAAATTTAAAAATAATAAGTACTACTTAGGAGCAATCGTTATTTTAACTGTGAATTAAGAACCTAAGTCTTTCGTTTAAAATGCGCTTGCATGTTCTACTGAATACTTCCAAAGGTTCCGGGCTGTAATTCCCTTGCAGGCGACGTATGCTTCACTGAAATTTTTCATTTGCAAATTAGGTTCATTTATGGCAGAAAATGAAAAGTCATCATCAGACAGACCAAGAAATGGGGCCAATCTTTACCTAGAAGGAGTAATTAGCTGAAATATCTGTGGGGAAATTTTATCTTTCACGTATTGTCAATTTTACAAAGGTATGAAAGAATCACTCTAAAAACCTCAAGAACATACCTAATTATGGTTTACCTCAGTGACTGTTCATATCTGCCTGTTTACTCAAATTGGAATGGGAATTGTAGACATTCCTTGGATGAGACCACACTCCACAATATGGAATTCAGTAATGAGGCCCCCGTTCACAACCTCCCACTGCAAGGTTTGGGCAAATTCATTTTGCATATGTCTATCTATAGATTTAGACGGTTGTGTAGATGTCAGTTCTAATTATCTCCTACAGGGCAGTCTATATTGTCCCCCACTAAATGCCCAGTGAGGGAAGGGAAACCTTTCCTTGGAACATTACCTTCCTGTTGATTTAATTTTCTAGATAAATAAGGAAAGATACAAAGAGAATGGAAAGGGAAGCTCACACATCACAGGCATCCTCGACAGTAGTGGGACATTAGGCTGCTGATCAGACACAGGCTGGTGGTTATCTATGAAATGCTACTTATTACTCAAAACTAACACATGCAAGGCACCCCTCTTACCAAAAAAAAAAAAAAAAAAAAAACAAAACAAAACCAAAAAAAAAAACCCCTTCTCATCAAGATTGTGTACCATGTTCAGCTCTGGCCATTTTTATTTCCAGCAAGTTGGATGCATTCCATTTTTAATGGCAACTCCTTGAGGAAACACTCTTTTTAAACCTGTGTTTTGAGAAATGAAGTTAATGGGCCAGAACTGGTTTATCACGAAATACTCATCAAGTCAGGAAATAAAGTTCAAATCCTTCTACCCTTAGGTGAATGAAATTCGTTTGTAGGACACTCCTGGAGTAACTATCTAAAGGTCATCTTTCTAGTTACTGAAGACAGTTCTAAAATAATAAACTTGGGTTCACTGCTATTATCTTTTGTCAAACTTAATTTAAAAAGAAAGAAACAAGTTTGATACTAAATCTAATAAAGTAGTCAATCATCTTAAATTACAGGAACAGAATTCAAAAGAGCCAGAAACTGCCTCCTTTCCTCTCCCCACCAACATCTAGGAATGAATGGTCAATTTTCTTTTTTCTTTTGCGATGGACTCTCACTCTGTCACCCATGCTAGACTGCAGAGCCACAATCTTGGTTCACTGCAGCCTCCGTCTCCGGGTTCCAGAGATTCTCCCGCTTCAGCCTCCTGGGTAGCTGGGCTTACAGGCACGTGTCACCATGCCTAGCTAATTTTTTGTATTTTTACTAGAGATGGGGTTTTGCCATGTTGGCCAGGCTGGTCTTGAACTCCTGACCTCAGGTGATCTCCCCGCTTCAGCCTCCCAAAGTGCGAGGATTACAGGCATGACCTGCCGTGCCTGGCCTGAGTGGTCAATTTTTAAAGTGTTCTCCTAATTTATCAGAGCATTTTGCAAAGCTGGGAGAACAGGCTGTACATGAAAGAAGCAGAACAGTGTGCCCTTCTCCCCTCCAGGGCTCCAGGGCTATCCGTGGCTAGAGAGGTCTCACTACATTGCTCAGGGGTGTCTGTGGCTGGAGATCTTCAGGGCCACCTGTGGCTAGAGAGCTGGGACCATCATTTGGCATGGGGCTGCACTCCCCCTAATGGAAAGGGGCAATGCCACATTCCTGTGGCTCTGGTTTTCAATATTCCTTATCAGCCACCACATTATCTATCGTCAGCACATGCCCTCATGTTATAATTAACTAGAGCACAGCTTATCTTACACTCCTTACAGTTTAGGCTAATGTCTTTTCGAGATTTGGGAATGGCTAATCACATCCCCAGTATGTTGATTCTTACCAGCTTTAATTTCAGAAAATTATACTACCTGGAATACGGGCATGAGAAACTATGCACTCAGATCACCCTGTATATAACTCTGTTATAACACTTATTCTACTGTGTGGATTGATAGTTTAGAAGACTGTCTCTTTCACCAGAATCTCCTTGAAGATAGGTAATGTGCCTTAGCTTGCACATATTAACTGCTCATCAAATGTTTGTTGAGTGAACAAATTAAGTTAACAGTGAATAGCTGCTTAAATTCTTCTCCATGAAAGTACAGTCACAGCAACCTGCTACAAATCACTCATTCATTCACTCCTCTAGTCAACCAAGATTTAAAATATATGGAAGACATCCAGATGAACAAAACAGACATGGCCCCTCCTCTCAGGGTACGAATGGTTAACAGAGAAGACAGACACTGAACAAGTCATCACATAAATGAATATCCAATTGCAAACTGTTAACAAAGTAAATGGAAGCAAAGTAGGGTCATGAGAGACTGAAAAAAGGCTTGTTTATTCTGAGACTGAAAGGATCAGTAGGGGTCAGCTGTGGAGAGAATAAGATAAACGTCTCAAGGCACTGGGAACCAGATGTGCAAGGGCCCTGAGGTGGGCAAGAGCATGATACATTCACGAAAGTGATAGATCAGTATGGCTAGAATTCAGCAACAGGAAGGGAAAACCGGAATGATCCTAGAAATCGAATCTCTCTGAAATCGAATCTGTCCTTCTTTTCTCTGAGTATCCTTCCTTTAAAATAAGAAAATAATGTCATGCAAGGCCTTGTAAACCTGGTAAAGGGCTTTTAATTTTGTCCTCAGAGGAAAAGAAAGCGTTTCAAGCAGGAGAGTGACAGAACCAGATCTGCATTTCCGAAAGGACATTCTGCCTGCTGTGTGTGGTGGAGGAAAAGGAGGTGGACAGCAGAGGGCAAAAGTGGGAGATGGTACAGAGGGCCACTGGGAGTCAGGGTCAGGACCTGGACCAGGTGGGGACAGTAGACAGGTTTGCTATGAATGCTGGAAGCAATTCTCAGGGCCTTGGTGATGGATTACATATGAGACAGAGATGCAGTGTGCCTGGCCTTGTGTGTGCTCGGAGCGAATCTGGACCACCTAGCCTGCCCAGTTCCTAAACCATCTCCCAGGCACACAGGGAAGGTGGGGGCTTTGGTTAAGAATGCACCCTAACAAACCCCAGTTCAACCCCTGGATCCTAGTTCTGGCACAAGCTACACATACGTTTCTCCCAGCCCTCAGTACAAGGTTCTGCACCCCGGCCCATGTCATTGCCCCACTGAGGAAAGTGGATGCTTGAGAGAATCTGTGCTTTCCTCCTTGTCAGCAGGTGTCAGCAGGGTGCAGACACTCTTGGGGTCTCCATATGAGAAGCCCCTCCTCAACCCGACTGACTTGACAAGCTCAGGGGTGCCAATGAGTGGACTACAAAATGTCACACAGGCAGTGAAATCTAATGTTTCCGTCTCTTCCTTGAGTGGCCTATAAACATCCCTCCCTTAAAAGAACAAAATAAAAGCCCTGCTTCCCATTGTGAGCTCTGGCCTTCGCTGCCCCCACTGTCAGAGCCACAGCTGAGGACCTCTGGCCTCCCAGGCCTTTCGTTTTTGCTCTGTATTCCCTCTGCTCCAGTCCCCTGACATCCAAAGCTCTTCTTAAAACATCCTTTGATATCCAATTTCCTTTTTATATGGCCCCTACTGTCAAAAGCACATTTTTGTTTTCTTGCTGGAGAAGTGATCCAAATTCCTCTTCTGTGTACCCACAACTTCCTGAATCTGCTCATATATCCCCGGGCTGGTGCGCTTAATCCTCACAATCACTCAACCTGCTCTTTTCCAGGGCTGCCTCCTACACTGAAGCATGCACCTACTTTTTCTTTAACATACAACATTCTAATCTAGCTTTTCTTGCTTGACCATTCTTTTCCCTACATGACAGCGTGTTGCACATTCAGATTCCTCGCAGTTAATAGACTGCATGCTTTTTTAAAGAGGACCAACAGAGGTTTTTCAAAGCCCCAGCAAAAAACTCCAGTACTTTGTTTAAGAATCATTCTGTATTTTGAATATGAATGCTTCTTAATTTTGAATGTCCAGTGAGGCAAAATTATTGAGTGTCTACTATATGCTTGGCAGAGAGATATGTGTTTAATAAATGTCTTTATTCAAACCCCTTCCTATCTCCCTTGTTCCCTAACTCCTTTCACATATTTTAGGTGGGTAACTCAAGCGCAGTGTGCTCTGGAGTATGAGAGAAAGTAGTTTTAAGCAACCACAGAGAAGGCACGGTGGGATGTGGGCTGCCCTCCTCTCCTGGGCGGGGCTGAGGAACTTGGCAGTGGAGGATGGGCAGTGAGCATCAGCAGGCCACTTTGCGGCAGACAGGAGGGAGCCTTCACCATGACTGCATGGGTAACCAGTTCCCAGACAATTAAGAGTTAACTGAACAAAATTTAGGGTTATCCAGGCCCTCATTGCTCCTACCTACTCCCTTGATTCTGGTAAACTCAGTGTAGTGACTTGCACTTTCCGGACATAATCCATGGGGTTAAGAACTTGCTCCAAGGCCTCAGGGGGAGGGTGGGGCGCCCCCTGCAGCAGAACCATCTCCACATCGAAGTGACTTTGCAACCCACCACCAACACACACACCATGACCTTGTCCCCGGCACCCACAGAGTGTCTGGCCCATTACCACTAAGGAGGCTCTGCCTGCCACTGCCCGGAGACCTCAATGATTCAAAGTCAGTGTGTGCATAGGCTTGGGGCTCCATTCTAATTCTCAGGCCATTCACACTGTCCTGGCAACTCACCCCCAGAACAGATCCCAGATATGGCAGCCAGCAGATAAAGACCTTCAAACGTGGGTAACACCAGGATCATTTGCATGCAGGAAAGAGGCCATCGCCCATCCCGTCCATTTACACAGGCAGAATGTGCCCTGCCGCTTGGACCTAAAAAAGCCTCTGCAAGCACCACAAGGTTTATGAAACCGAAGAGAACCGGCAACAAACTCACTGAATCAGAGGGAAGTAGCAGGGGCTTCTTCCCCTCCCCTGATGTTCACACTTGGCCAAGTACAAAATAATTTGCCAATTTGTTTAATTTCCTTGGCAACGATGGACACGCTAAACTCACAGAAGTTAATTCTCTGAGAGAAGAAAGATGAATCTGAGATAAACAAGGCTGCATTTGGGGAGGTGGGAAGAGCCACATGATACACGTTCTCATCTCCCCTTCCACCCAACTCACCTGTCATCTTCCTGTGCTTCCTCATCGCAAAACCAGCATTCCTCTCACGGTCGGCTATGCACAAAATATCCTTCTGTTCTCCTGGTCACATCAAAGCACCTTCACGCTATGCAAACAGGTCATTGAGGGAATGGAGAAAATTAACAAACGCACCTAGGTTATTTCTATTAAAATTAGCCCCTCAGCCTGTAGGCTCTGTCAGTTTCCATAGAACACAAACTCTGACAAGTCTGTTGAAAACTCTTAACCTTTCCAGGTTGTGTCAACAGCTTGCAAACACAACAGGAGGATGGGGCCTCTGAGTTCTGCCTTTCCTTTTGGAATAGAGGAGGTATCAGGGTTTGTCACCAGCAGCTTTCATGCTTATCTTCACCACTCTGCTCACTCCCCGCTGCCTCTTAAGGAGCATACAAACACTTTACTGGATGAAGACAAACATCTGTCAATTGTCTATAAGGTCCTGATGAGATTTAGCTTTTGCCTACTTCTCCCCTCATGTCTTAGCCCACTCTCCCCTGCACGCTACTCAGCTCCACTGAAGGCTACCTTCTGGAATTCATCAAAAAAGCAGGTATAGTTCCTCCTGCCACAGGGTCTTTGCGTATCCTGTTCCTTAGCATGGAGCCCTCTTCTTACCTAGTGAAATGGTTTGCCTGTGTCCCACCCAAATCTCATCTTGAATTATAGCATCCACAATTCCCACGTATTGTGGGAGGGACCCAGTGGGAGATAATTGAATCCTGGAGGCAGTTTCCCCCATACTGAACCATCTGATGGTTTTACATGGGGAAATCCCTTTCACTTGGTCCCCATTCTCTCTTGTCTGCTGCCACGTAAGATGTGCCTTTCGTCTTCTGCCATGATTATGAGGCCTCCCCAGCCACATGGAACTCTGAGTCCACTAAATCTCTTTTTCTTTATAAATTATCCAGTCTTGGGTATGTCTTTATCAGCAGCATGAAAATGGACTAATACAACTAGTTATCCCTTACTTATCTCTTTGGATCTCAACTCAGAAGTCACTTTCTCAGGAGAGGGAGGGTCTAAAATGTATACTCTCACAGCCCTTATACATTTATACTGAAGCATGTTCCTTACTTGGGTATTAAATATAGTATTTATGAAATTACTTACCTAAGGCCCACTAGAATGAAAGGTTCATAAGAGCAGGAACAATGTGTGATTCGTTCCAACACAGAACATGATATATACTCACTAAGTATGTTTAATTATTAGATTAATGAATAATTTTATCACATCATACCTCTAGTTAAACATTTTCCAGTGGCTCCCATGATATTTCATAAAGTCTGAAGTCTTCCAAAACCATCTGTAATGAAATCTCACCCAATCATAGGAATTCAAGAGTATTTATTATTAATCCCCTCAAAGGTACTCTCCTCTTCTGCCAAGGTCATTGGTTGACTGTGCCTCAATCATTGCCCCTCATCTGAAATTGCTTCTTTTATCTCCTCTCTGACTATTCAAATCTAGTCATGCATCAAAATGCAGAGGCATGTGGATACCATAACACAATGTAAGGAATGCAGCTCTAGCTCAGAGTCCTAGGTTCAAATTCATCTATCATGACATATTAAGTGACCTTGACCAAGCCATTTACATGCTCTGAGCTTCTCTCTTTTAAAAGGACAAAAGTGGTATCTACAAGGCTATTGTGGAACTTAAAGCACATGGTAGATACCAGGTAACTATTAGCTCCACTTCCATTCTTCAGGTGAGACCATCAAAAACCTATACAGTGAAAAGCTGACACAATGGAGAAGCAGTATGGGCCAAGTTCATCTACAAAATTAACTGCCAGAAAAACATAGGCTTATCTTCATAAGCTGGCAAGGAGATTCTCAAAACTGGTATATGGGTTCATTCCCACTGGTGTCAGGCAGACCCTGGAGGTAGGTCTGCTCCTCCTGGTAGCAAAGCAATCTATGGTCACAATGATTTATTTCTTACAGGGCCCTAAAAAACACTAGCTCTTATAAAAGCTTAGCATCCTGTGTCTTTGACCATCTTGTTCAATGAGGAAGTGTTTAGGCAGCACCTGCTATATGTTCAACATTCTAGTTATTACTGGAGAGGATGCAAAAATATTACACATGGGCCTTTCCCACAAGGTACTAATAGTACAGCCAGAGAGGAAAGAATTGCCTTGATGAGGTGAGACCATACAGAATTGAGTTTTAATTGTGTGCTATAGACTAAGTTCAGAGGAGAAAAAAAGAAAAATCAAAAGAATTACTCCTTTAATAAGCATCTATGAAGTATTTATCAAACACAGGACAATGAATTAAAAAACCAAAACATAACCAGCTTTTTAGGAGCTTGTAACTCTCTCCACCTATGATTCCCTTAGTTCCATCCATCCAAATCCTACTCACCCATGAAGGCCTCGGTCAAATCACACAACCTCCATGAAGCCTTCCTTAACCATTCTTGGACCAGCTCTGCCCCCCTCCCATCTATACTTCTCAAACATTTTCTATTTTTCACACTGATTTTACCACTCACCTCACATTTGCATGGCCTGTGCTGTCAAATACAGTCATCTCTACTTGCATAACTCTCATTTCACTCTTTTTCTCAGTATATACATCTTTCCATCTATTTATAAATCCTGGGAGGCCAAGGGCCCTTGAATCTTCTGCCGCAGGTTTAAAACAAAAGCATTTTTATTTGAATTAAAGTAGGTCTTCCTAAGAGCAGTACAAAGTAGAAAGAGTGGATAAGGATGGAAAGTGCCCTTTCTGGAACACGTGCTATGTACTGGGTCCTTCCCTCAGGCCTATTTAAATCCCTATAGTGCTAGAAGAAGGTACTGAGTCTTCTTGGAATCCTTCCTCTCCTCCTACACACATCTTCCTGAACATGGTCACTGAGCAGCCAGCATCTGCCCACCTTGGCCCTGGCTACATTCATTGCTTGAGTGGGAGTATATTTAACTGTTTCCAAAAGCAGGGAGGTAATTACTTGCTGTATCCAATGAGCTGGAATCACCCGTGCTCTGCTTGTTTTTAATATGCCCATCAACCAAAGCTAAACACACAGGAGACCACCATTAGAAAACGCAGGCTCTTTTTGCATGACTGCCTATTTGAACAAACTCACAAAGGTCTTAAATCCAAGGAAGACCATCTAAGAACGCAAAAGTTTAAAAATGATAGGTGGCAGTTTTGCCAGGATGTACAAAACCGCAGTACTTTTCTTATTTTTAAAGGAAGTCTACTATTCTCCATTTCCCAAAAAGTTCTTTGTTCTTTTGCTCTAACCAAGTAAATTATTCCTCACCTTGGGCAAGTTGATAGGAACGTGAGAAAATTACATTAAATCAGACATCCTTGAGATCAAAATAGATTGGAACAGGGGTTCTCTTTGTTTAAAATAGATCTTCAAAGAGAAAGCAAAAGAGCTTAGGGGAAGAAAAAGTTGTCAAACACCCTGAAGCACTTTGGAAGCACCTAAGATCTACAAACTATTGATATGTTAATTAAAATTTACTTTTATCTAGTATAGGTGTTTGCTGGTCATGGTCCCATTACCCTGTGGCACTTTTGGCCTCTTGAATAAAATTTCATTTCTTGAAAGACATTAGAAGATGCCTCCTTTTCTCTCTTTCAGATGGTTTCCTCTCCCTTTACTGCAATTTAACAAGACTTCACTGTGGCTTAAAGCTGGACACAAAATCCCAGAGAGAATACATTAGTCATTCACTCCATTCCCCAGCAGCCTTCTGACCAGATCAAAAACAAGCCATATTGGACAAGATACAGAAGAAGTAGAAAATTTTTATCAGTGAGTAATTAATAACTCTGTATTGACCAGTTGCCAGAGTAGGACTTCTCTGGAATTTAAAATGTCTAGAGAAAGAAAATCCTTTTCAGCGACAGCCCTTCTCAATAATCTATTTCAATTCTGCAAAGCCCTCACTGCTGAAAATTCCTTCAGGGCCCAATATAAACATCCATGGAACAGTTTATCTCCTCTGGTTCTCTTCCAGAGAAGATGTCCTTTCCAGGTTCTCGAAATTTCTTCCTTAAGTGATCCCTGGTACCGATCTTGATCTTGAACCAGTCAGAAAACAAGGTCATGCAAAATAGTAAACTTAAACGATCAGGAGTCAAATTCAGATTTTTAAGTCTAAGGAGTATTGTGACTTTGTAGTAAGCCAATGTTTTTTTAATATTAGTTCCTGTTTTCTTTTAAAAAGCTGATCCCCGCACAATGTTATTGCTGACAGAATTTTTACTTTCTTCCGGAACAGAGGTTGGCAAACTGACCTGTGGGCTGAATGCCTGTTTATATAAATAAAACTTTATTGGAAACACAGCTATACCTATTTGTTGACATATTATCTATGGCTGCTTTCTTCTTACAGCAGCAGGCAGAGTTGAGTAATTGTAACAAAGACCACATTGCCTGCAAATCCTAAATCATTTACTGTATGGCCATTTACGGAAAAGTCTGTAGACTTTTGTTACTACTAAACCATTTCCACTAAAATACACAGCATCAAAACTACTACTCTAAGGTTTGAGGAAAACACACTGGCTATCTTAAAACCTAAAGCCAACTTTTATTGTATGATTAATTCAACAGTGGTCATTCTGGAGACCTTCAAAGAACCATAATCACCTTTTATGATCTAATTTGCCTTCATCATCTATAAACCCTGTTTTGCCACCTCATTTGACACACCCTACCAAAAAATTAGGAATGTGCCAATACTGTCTGTAGAAAGCACTAATCAGTAGCACCATGTAAGAATAACAGGCCAGGTGCGGTGGCTCATGCCTGTAATGCCAGCACTTTGGGAGGCCGAGGTAGGCAGATCACGAGGTCAGGAGATCGAGACCATCCTGGCCAACATGGTGAAACCCTGTCTCTAACAAAAACGCAAAAATTAACTGGGTGTGGTGGTGCACGCCTGTAATCCCAGCTACTCGGGAGGCTGAGGCGTGAGAATCACTTGAACCCAGGAGATGGAGGTTGCAGTGAGCCTAGATTGCGCCACTACACTCCAGCCTAGCGACAGAGTGAGACTTCATCTCAAAAAAAATAAATAATGTTAACCAGTACCATAAGCACTGTGCTAAGCATGTTACATGTATTGTTATGTAACCAAGATGTAAGATACACAAGGGTAGGGTTTTGTTTGTTTGGTTTACTATTGAATCCTTGGAACTTAGAACAGTGGCTAGCACACTCTAGCCACCCAACAAAAATTTGATAAATGAGTAACAGTTAGTTCTCCTATAAAGGCCATGGGATTTATCCTGGTATTGGCAAAGTGACACGCAGAGATTTGAAACCAGGTGGTTTCAGTCAACACCTCACTGCCTCTGTTATCACATGGTTCAGCCAGCACACCCTCTTCCAGCCCATCCTGTTTTCAATTAAATAAAGACCCTTTGGCAATGGAATAACTAAATCTAACCTGATTAAATAGTAAGCATTTATTGGGAGTTGATCTACTTAGCACTGTATTAGAAACTACAAACCTAAAAAGAAATCTAAGATGCTTTTGCCTGTGGCACATGCAGAATAGTATGCTTGCTTGTTAAAAGCATGAACTCCGAAAGACTGCCTAATGTTCACATCCTAATTCCATTATTTCCTTGCTATGTTACCTTGGCAAGTAATTTACTTTGTCAGTGCCTCAGTTTCCCCATCTGTAAATGGGTGTGATTATAGTACCTAAGAGCTCGATCCACAGTAACCGTGCCTATAGCATTCTAAGTACTAACATGTACCTGTGAGTGATTTGTTATTACAGTCATGTATCCCATAAAGACATTTTGGTCAACAAGGGACCAAATATGACAGTGGTCTCACAGAATTGTAATGAAACTAACAAATTCCTATTGCCTAGTGATATAGCCATCAGAATGTCTTATGGCAATGAGTTAATCACATTTATGGTGACGCTGGTGTAAACAAACCTACAGCAGTTGTATAAGAGTACACATAGACCAGCCAGGCACAGTGCCTCACGCCTGTAATCCCACCACTTTGGGAGGCCAAGGCAGGTGGATCACAAGGCCAAGAGATCAAGACCATTCTGGCCAACAGGGTGAAACCCCATCTCTACTAAAAATACAAAAATTAGCTGGCCGTGGTGGTACACACCTGTAGTCCCAGCTACTCGGGAGGCTGAGGCAGAGAATCACTTGAACCTGGGAGGCAGAGGTTGTAGTAAGCTGAGATTACACCACTGTACTCTGGCCTGGCAACAGAGCGAGACTCAGTCTCAAACAAAAAAAAAAGTACACAGAGAATTATGTACAGCATATAATACATGATAATGATAATAAATGACCATGTTACTGATTTATATATTTATTATAATATGCTTTATATTGTTATTTTAGAGTGTACTCTTATTTTTTCAAATGTTAACTGTAAAATAGCCTCAGGCAGGTCCTTCCAGAGATATTCCAGAAGAAGGCATTCCTACTATAGGTGACGACAGCTCAATGCCTGTTATTGTCCCTAAAGACCTGCCAGTAGGACAAGATGTGGATGTGGGAGAGAGTGATACTGATGATCCTGACCCTGTGTAGGCTTAGGCTCATACATGTATTTGTGTCTTAGCTTAAAAAACATATTGTATAGCTGTACGCAAATATTTTCTTTATATTCTTATTCTATAAAGTTTTTGTCTTAAAAACACTTTTTTACCCTTTAAACTTTTTTGTTTAAAACTAAGTGTTATTACAAAAGAGTCAAAAAGTTAAAAATAATTTAAAAGTTCATAAAGTAAAAAAAGTTACAGTAAGCTAAGTTTAAGTTATTACTGAAGATAGGAAACAAATTTAATTTAGTACAGCCTAAGTGTACAGCTATCATAGAGTCTACAGTGGTGTGCAAGAATGTCCTGAGCCCTCATTCATTCACCACTCATTCACTGCCTCACTCAGAGCAACTTCCAGTCCTGCAAGCTTCATTCAAAGCTGCCCTATACAGGTGTACCATTTTTAAAAGATTTTTAAATCTTTTATATAGCTTTTACTGTACTTTTTCTCTGTTTAGATATGTTTAGATACACAAATATTTACCACTGTGTTATAATCACCTGTAGTTTTCAGTGCAATGACATGCGGTACAGGCTTGTAGCTCGGGAGCAACAGGCTATTCCAGCTAGCCTAGGTGTGTAGTAGACTATAGAGCATCTAGGTTTGTGTAAGTAACTCTATTATACAACCACAACAAAGAAATTGCCTAACAATGCATTTCTCAGAATGTATCACTGTTGATAAGCAATGCATGACCGTATGATATTTATTTAATGCTATGACTGGGTAAACAAACTCTCACTGGAGTCCATTTGTGAGTCACATTGCATTATATTTTATAACCCCATGTGCTGGTAGACAAAAGCCACAAGCTGTTGAGGGCTGGTGGTCAAAGAGTCATCCATAAGCCCTAGAACTCTCTTCCACTACTTCCCCTGGTAAATTTCTACTCATCCTTCATGTTGGACCTTAAACATCACTTCCCTGCACTAACCTTCCCTGAGCTCCTTGTCCTCTAACTGGATCAGTATTCACAATGCAAACCTCATACGCTACATGCCCTGCACTTCTCTCCCCATGTATGCAGTGCTCTTGGACTTCTGCAGTAACTGTCAGCTACATGTGTGTAGTTGTTTCCTTGTGTCTTGTTTTCCTCTGTATTCGTGCTCCACATATAGGATACTTCCATAAATGTTCCTTGCCTGAATGACTGTGCAGTGTGGACCTCCCCAAAGAAAGGAGAGATTATTGTGAGTTTGAAACTCTGCAGAAAAGTGAGACCAGAGACGGTGAGACAGTCAAATGAAGAAGGCTGAATGGTATGCAGGTCTCGATTTTATTTTATTTTCTCTTTTTAAGGTGAAGGAACAATAGCAGTGTGTGATTTTCAGAGAAGAATGTGTATAGCTTATCCTAAAATCTCAAAACCTCCATTAAGGAGTTCTAGAGGAGGTAGCAATGGGTTTTGTCTTCTGTTGAGACAGATGCACTGATTATCGGAAGGCATGCTTGCTGGTGCACCAGTTTCTTTGCAACAAGTCTGAGAATTACCACTATATTCCCCAAGGAGGAGGGAAACTTTGGTAGGGAGATTTGCTTTCTTTCTTTCTTTCTTTCTTTCTTTCTTTTTTGAGATGGAGTCTCGCTCTATTGCCCAGGCTGGAGTGCAGTGGTGTGATCTCGGCTCACTGCAAACTCTGCCTTCCGGGTTCACGCCATTCTCCTGCCTCAGCCTCCCGAGTAGCTGGGACTATATAGGCGCCTGCCACTATGCCCAGCTATTTTTTTTTTTTTTTTGTATTTTTAGTAGAGATGGGGTTTCACCGTGTTAGTCAGGATGGTCTCAATCTTCTGACCTCATGATCCGCCCGCCTCGGCCTCCCAAAGTGCTGGGATTACAGGTGTGAGCCACCACGCTCGGCCGGTAAGGAGATTTTCTTTTCAAGTAACATTGATTTGGTGATTGATGGCAATACTACAAAATAAACCTTTACTTTTGTTAATTCAATGTGGTTCTTGAGTGGTAACTATTCAAGTTTATATACATGTAAGTGTATCTTTCTTCTGCTAATTTGCAATTATTCAATTCAGTAATCCTGATTATTACTAAAGCATAAAGTATGGGTTCTCTTATGATTCTCACCAGCTGGGCACACTGGCTCACACCTGTAATCCCAGCACTTTGGGAGGCCGAGTCGGGTGGATCACAAGGTCAGGAGATCAAGACCAGCCTGGTTAACACAGTGAAACCCCATCTCTACTACAAATACAAAAAAATTAGCCAGGTGCAGTGGTGGGTGCCTGTAGTCCCAGCTACTCGGGAGGCTAAGGCAGGAGAATGGCGTGAACCTGGGAGGCGGAGCTTGCAGTGAGCTGAGATTCTGCCACTGCACTCCAGCCTGGGTGACAGAGCGAGATTCCGCCTCCAAAAAAAAAAAAAAAAATTTCTCACCTATCTTATTTCTTAAGATATTACCAAATAAGCCCTTATTTTTGTGAAAGTATAAATCTTATCTCCATTTAGCTATCAGAGATGGAAAATAAAAAATGTTTTCAAAACTAAGGAAAAAGAATTGGTCTTAATATGCAATGCAAATGAGTGAATTTTATAAAAGGCAAAGATAAAAAAATATAATCCCTTTGGCATGCCATTCATTAAGAAAATTCTTCCTAAGGACTATGAGTTTTAAATATGCTCGGCAAGTCAATCATTTATTCATTCATTCAATATTTATTGTGCATTCATTCATTCATTCATTCAATTCAACTAATTTATTGAGCAACCCTGTATGTATAAGCCTCCTGCCAGGTGTGGGAGGTTGGGTTCACTGAATTAGATGTGTACCTGAGTAACTGTGCCAGTGCAGACAGGAATAACGTAACTCCACACTATTCAAAGTATGCTCCATGAACTGCTGCTGGTCCTCAAATTGGTCATTGCTGGTATGGGGCAAGAGAAGTACAGAAACTGAGAGTAAGCCTTTTAGACCTTGCCCATATATGTGATTATGTAATTTTGTGTCTGTTAACTCTAATAATAAGAAATGGAGCTTGTATTTTTAACCGCCTTTTTCTTTTACATTGCACTTTATAAAATTATTGATCCATGATGGAGTGGGGGGCATGGGGCCTGTTCTTGACCACAGGAAGTCTGAGAAGCCTTGCTCTAGGAAAGTAAAGTAGCACAGTGCCAGGAAAGAGGGAGAGTGTGCACTTTTCCAGCCCAGGAAAAGGAAGCGGGAAGCAATCTGAAAAGGCTACCCCAGGCAGAGTGGCATTTGAGCAAAGTCTAACAGGATGGGGACCGTCTGGAGGCAAAGACAGCAGAAAGGATGTTTTGAGGCAAAGAGAAAGGTTGAGGCCAGGAAGTAAAGGGTTTATGCAGGGTGCCAGGCATATTTAACGCTCTGTAAAGCACAGAGCAGGTGAGTAATAACGATAATAATAGCAGCTAACATTTATTGAACACTTACCGCAAGCCAGGCTCTGTGCTAAGAACATGGTGGGAATTATCTCATTTATTCCTTCCAACTACCTGCAGGGACACTGATTTGTGAAAATCGTTCCCAGACAGACGAAGGATATTAAATAGGAGGTGAGAGTGCCCCTCGCGGGAATGGGCTTCAAGAGCACAGGCAGATGGGAATCGGATGCCATTCAGGTACAGCTGGGCACCAACTCTATTGTCTGTCTCCTCCTAGACGAGGATGTGGCCTTGCCAGGGCCTGAGTCAGGCTTATCAATGTCCTCTTTAAGCGGTGGGCATACTATTGTACAGCAAGTCCTTTTGGAATGGTGATGTGAGCCCAGGGACAGGAATGAATGGGCAGGTAAACAGGAAGCATTGCCTTGCCAGGTCTAGCACAACCCAGCCTTGCTGCAGACCTTCTTCACAACCCTGGGGACAGCTCTGCTGAGCCGGGCTGCATCTTGCTCCTGCTACGAGTAGCCCCTGGAACAGGTAAGATTTTGTGCCTCTGCTTCATTAAATGCAGACCTTAATCTAACCTTGTAAGATGAGCGTTCTGCTCCTTCTCGTTAGTACAGAAATGCTGCATTTGCTTTTAAGTAAGTGTGAAGTGATTTGTATAGATGTTTCGAACTCAGGTCTAACTGCCTCCAGAGATGTAGGAAGTAAGACCAGAACTGTGGATGGGGGCCAGGACACAGATGGAGACCCTGACTCTCAGGCTTAGGACCTGAACTTTGATTCTGAGGACAGCAGGGAACATAAAAATCACATGGGAGGTTCTTTACCTCCACAAAGAACATTCTTTGGCTCAGCAGGACAATATGGTGGGAAATGGCAAAGTAACTCCTGTGGCCCTAGGTCACGTTCTCTTGAGGACAACAAAAAGGCTGGAATGATATAGCTCTTCGTAAACCAGGTGCCTCCAATGCCTACGGTTACTCCCACGTCCACATTTAGCAGAGAGGGCCCTAAAATGTCTAGCTAGGAAGTTCCTGTGCCTGCTTTTAAAATATTCTACACACACACGTGTGCGCACACGCGGATACATACATCCTCACCTTTTCTTGAGATGACTGCTCAGGAGAAGGCACATTTGGTTTGGTCTGCTTACCAATCTGTGAAGCACTTCAGCACCTTTTAAGATGTCAAGTGCCATAAAATCAATGTTCCTCTTATTGTGGTAAATTGACCTTCGTTGCCAAAGCAAAGTCAGAGACAGAGTTAACCATGACAGCCACGAATAGCTGTTCTTTGAGGGCCAAAATCATGATTTTCAATGTTTTCCCATCTGAAATAGGGGAACATTACTCACTACAGCCTGAAACTGTTTCCTGTCCCATGAAGCTAAATTCCTACGCCAGCAATATGGTCTCAACAGAAGCCCTGAAAACAGAAATGTCATTCCGCAAAGTTCTTATTTCAGCCAACAAAGCTTTAAGTTTAGACTTAACTGTGAAACTGAAAATTTGGCTCACCACAGAAGGAACTGGAGAGACTTTTCTTTAAACGCCAGGAGACTGATGTCACTGCTTTGCCTATCCAATGTCATCTCATCCCTCTCCCCCAAAACCCAAGCAAACTCTGCAGTAAGTGACAAACGGCTGAAATTTCAGCTTTACCCTCAGCTAGCAGGCACTTCCAAACACATTTAATGCTCAGGTAAGTTTTAGCTTTAAAAAAACTTAGTGGGGAAAAAGACCAGGTAATTTATCCCATTAGCATCTATTCCACGAAAAACAGGGGAGGGAGGAACGATGTTAAGATGATGTTTGGCAGAAAAATGTAGTGTTGTTAGGCCTGGTTTCTCATATAGATTTCTTTTTTTTTTTTTTTGAGATGGAGTCCTGCTCTGTTGCTCAGGCTGGAGGGCAGTGGCCAGATCTCAGCTCAATGCAAGCTCCGCCTCCTGGGTTCACGCCATTCTCCTGCCTCAGCCTCCCGAGTAGCTGGGACTACAGGCGGCCGCCACCTCACCCGGCTAGTGTTTTTGTATTTTTTAGTAGAGACGGGGTTTCACCGTGTTAGCCAGGATGGTCTGGATCTCCTGACCTCATGATCCGCCCGTCTCGGCCTCCGAAAGTGCTGGGATTACAGGCGTGAGCCACCGCACCCAGCCCAGATTTCTTTACTGTATCTATATTTACTAAAATGTTTGTTGGTGTGACTACAAGAAACCAGGCATTAATATTTACCTCTGTTACATGAAAGAACTTACTGTCCCTTTTCTGCGAGTATTTGGAGTCAGAGAGGGATTCCTTAAGTAAAAACGCTACAGGCTAATGCTACACCTGAAAAAATGGCTTAGCAAGATGCTGGGTTCTAACCCACTCTGATGAAATTGGTTATATAATTGGCCTTGCATCATGGATGGTTATCCCTATGCTTTGTTCTTGTCATTTCAATCAGCCCAAGCAAGTGTACCCCTTCTGATTTAGAGACCCAACCAATATTTGCCGACACAGACATGGTCAGGACAATCCCCAGGGCCTTCATATGTTGGCTCTTGGCCCAGATGGTATAAAAGCCCAATTACGACATCAAAATATTATGTAAACTCCCACATCATTCGAGTTACACTTTTAACCCATTCATTTAAAACTCTAGTTATTTAGCAGTGCTTTAAAAAGTATTTCTAAATCCCAGAAGCATCTACATTTATGTGAAAGACAGTGCAGAACATGTTGTGTGTACAGTAGGCACTATTTGGTGGCAGGAGTCTGTGGCTTCCTCTATCCCCAGTGAAGCCTACAGGACTGCAGGGATCCAGCACCCACGGGTTTAGAGTCTTGGGTCTGGTCCAATGAAGACACTGGTCTCTTTCATATCTCCAGAGTCCACGAAGGAGAGCTGGCTTTTGCGTCCTTTAATTTGGCTGCCTCTACTGGGAGGTGCTTCACCATGAAGGCTTGGTAATGGATATTCCAAAAAAAAAAAAAAATGTAAATAGGAGCCACATTCAAGAGCACCATTTAAAATGAAAACCCGCATGAGGTCTCCCAGCTAACCACTAACTTTAAAGGGAGCCTGGCTGACTAAGAAGACAGGACACTGGATCCTGGACACGCTGCACCACACAGCCTGCCGGCCACAGCCCTGCTGCTTCTGATCATGGAACTTCCAAAACAGACTCCCTCAAGGAAAGCCAAGAGCACATTTTTGTGGCATTAGAGTGAAGTGAGGTTTCTCTTTATTAGAGAGAGATGGCATTGTAAATAGGCTCATTTTCCCTCATATGGTATCAGTCTCCAAGAGATTGCCTTCCCGGAGAAGTACCCTGGGAAGGAAAATGCCTCAGCTAGGGTACCACATGGTTTGGGGGACCCAAGCTGTCTCCAAAAAGCCTTGGGAAGGAAGGATCCATTTCGGCATCACACTTTTTCTGAACCAAGCGGGGCTCGACAATGTGGGCACCAGAACTGAATGATCCAGTAATTATTCTACAAGGAGGACCCAAAGGGCCCAAAAGCCATGACGTAATGAACAAGAGGAGGCTCAGCTCCAGAGGGCTTCCTTTAGGAGGTGAGTCGTGAGATGTGTTTCGCACTGGCAGAGAGGAAAGCTATGTGGGTAGGGCAGAAAAAAGTCAGCTGTGTCTAGGGGACAAGATGAATTGGATGGGTGGCTCCGTGTCAAAGATCCACCATTAGTGAAACACTGTAGACCAGGCAATGTCAAGGTGTCCCATAGGAACCCACTGTTGATCCTGCAGCACTAAAAAAAAAAAAAAAAAAATCACCCCCCACTGTTCTTGATGCAGGATGAACCATTTTAGCAATGAGGGGCAAGATGAATTGGGACGGCAGGGAGACTAGCTATGAAAATGGGGTAATCATTCAGGTGTGGTATCGATGGCATTGGAATGAAGACGGTAAATATAGGAATGCAAATTAATAAATTAGGCACAACCAAGAGATGACTCCTGAGCAAATGACCAGACCTACTACCCAACCGTGAGCCCAGTTTCAGGATGTTGGGGTTTTAGACAAAACAGTATAGGGCTTGGCTATGTACACCACTGGCCTACAGTACAACCTATTGCTACCCTACAAATAAGAGAACAGCAGTTAAAGACCCCCATGTTTCCTCTTCCCCTAAGCACCTCACAATGTATTCACCTATCACTGGATACCCCATTCCTGGACCAAGCAGCCATTCCTTTGAGGTGACTACCCAGATGATTACAAATGCTACTGAAATGTGAGACTTTCAAATAGGAGAGGGCATGAAGCTCAAATAGTATGCTCATTTTATGGAGGAAGAAGCAAAGACTGAAAGCAGTGATGAGGTTTCCTCAGGCTCTGAGAGAGCTGAACTGGGCGCTGGGTGAGTTCTGTTCCTGGCGCTACCCCTGAAAATACTGGAAGAAGCTGACAGAATTTTTTTTTCTTTTTACTGAGCCTCAGATTCCACATTTGTAAATAGAAAAATATAACTAAATGGCTCCTAGGTCCCTGCTAGTGCTAACTTCTTGTGTGATCAACGCTTCTAAAATTGCAATGTGTCCAGGTGGGGAAGTTCATTTACCCCCTATCTGGTTTACGCTCACTTAAGGGAGTGATTTCTTTCCTCTGAGGCTCTCATCTTGCCCGTTATTCAGAGTGAGCTGCTTCCTGGTGTGCTGTCAAAATACATCAGCTTCAAACACAAACACACACCTTTCAATCCCAGTCCAAGAGAGTTTACTGTATAATTTATGATAATGTTAAGTCTGTTTCTCATAAATGTTAATGGTGCTACATTTTTTTCATAGATGGGTAATTCTCAGAAAAGCAGCTGGATGTTAAAAGTTACTTTTTTTTTTAAACAACATAAACTGCCTCAGCCAACAAATCCGATTAAAACAAAACTCTCCAGGATTGCAGGCACAAAGATTCTGTTAATGGTAGTGAGTAAATCCAAACAAAAATCATTCAAAGATTCTGTTCTTATAATTGTTTATCTACCATGACTTGATTAAGTTCACATTCACAGACTTTTCTCCATTTTAATGTGTAGAGATTAAGAACTTTTTACTTTAATCCAATTCTTTCCACTCCTATAAATTGCTGAACTTGTACATTAGTATTAATATTACATGCCTAAGTACCTCCCAAAGTAAACTCTTTCCTGCTAAAAATATTTTGCTAGCAAATATTTGGCCTTTTCTCATTTATAGAAACTGTAACCTTTACTTCGAAGTGCCACGCCTTCATCTTTTATACTCTATAGAATTGTTTTGACTGCTAAATGTGTTTGAGAAATTCTCTCCCAGACATCAGAAAGTTGGATTTTGAAATCATTTGAATCTTTCAAAGTTATTCCCTGATGAAAGGAAATGCATCAATAATTTCAGGTTAGTTACTGTACTGGAGCTTCTGAAATTCCAAATTTTCTATTTTGAAGCATCAATTTATTGAAGAATGTAAGTATTCTTAATTTTTGATGCTGTAAAATGCAATAGCAATAGACACATTTTAAAATAGAAAGATAAAGACTTCAAAAGTACATAAACAGCCAGAAAAACATACAAAAGAATTAGCTTAAACACCTTCAAATTGCTTGGGCTTAAGATACCTGGGTTCTAATCCCTCCTCCACTTGATAACTCTGCAACCTCATTCATTCATTCATACATTCATTCAACAAAGGCGTATTTGGTTTGACACCAAGATACTGTGCTGGGCATTAGTCACAGAGAAATGCTAGATATGGTCTCTATTCTCAAAGAGCCCATAGTGTAGGGGAAGAAACAGCCATGCAAACAGATATTCCTAGAGTGTGGTGGGAGCATTAATAAAGATATAGAGTATTGGAAAGGAAAGAGGGTAGGGGTGGGAGAATGTCAGGGTTTCAAATTTTCTTAAGGAAGGTGATTCCTCAACTGAGCCTTCAGGCCTGGCCTGTCTCTCGGCTTCACAGGGCGCTTGTGAGGCTCTTGTAAGATAAAGCCCGGTAAAGGCCTGTGAACTAAAGCACAAAAGAGCTGTACTAGGATTATTTTCCATGGTGAGAAATAGAAAAGCTACAGCATCATGAGTGAGTTCTTTTGCATCTCTGGCTATTAAGGAAAACAACCAAACATGATTTGGAAGAGGGTTTTTAAAAAATCCGGTTTCAGCAGATTTTCTCAATCTTATTTGTATTTATAGAGGACTTAAAATGAAAGGACTGTATATCTCCATGTCACAGATGAGGTCATTTAGGCACAGGGCCCAGAGAGTTAAGGAAGACTGCTAGGGGAAAGAGGAAAAAAAGCCTCAGCCAGAGGTCAGAGAGAGCAGCTCAGGAACCTGGAGCCGGGATGGCAACGGTGGGGATCGCATTCTCCTTCTGTGACACTCTCCTCAAGGGTGACGCTACCCCTGCCAAAATAGGGAGGAGGAACCATTTTTTTTCCTTCATAAAAACAAGTCAGAAAGGAAATAAAATCCACATTTAAAACTCCCAAATGTTTTTTGAAACAAGTATTTTCTTCATTTCTTTCCAAAGCAGACAGAGCAGGCGTTAAGGCTGAGTTCCTCTTGTCGTGTGAAACAAAGATGGCCCTGACTGCCTTGTACTGGGCGACCTGTAATACTGACATCAAGCGCAAAAGGAAATACAAAGAAAATAAAAAAGGAATTTGTGAGGGTAGGAGTTTTTGGAAGATGAACATTGGATGACAGCATGAGCTAGGTGTTGAAGTCGGGAAGATTCAGTTAACAGAGGAGGAAGAGGAGGGGTAGCCGCCATGGAGGAGTCGTGTGAGCCAAGGTGCAGGAACAAGCACTCGGCTTACCCAGAGGGAGGAGCACTTCCCAGAGATGTTCTCACGGCCAACTTTCGTTTTTGGGTTTGTTTTGTTTTTTGAGACAGGGTCTTGCTTCGTCACCCAGGCTGGAGTACAGTATGGTGCAATCTTGGCTCACTGCAACCCCACTTCTGGGCTCAAGCAATCCTCCCACCTCAGCCTCCTGAGTAGCTGGGACCAGAGGCATATACCACCGTGCCTGGCTAAGTTTCTTTTTATTTTTTATTTTCTGTGTGTGTACACACACACACACACACACACACACACACACACATATATATATATATATTTTTTTTTTTTTCCCCCAGACACAGGGTTTTGTCATGTTGCCTAAGCTGGTCTGGAACTCCTGTACTCAAGCCATCTGCCTGCCTTGGCCCCCCAAAATGCTAGGATTGCAGGCATCAGCCACCACACCCAGTCATCGGGGCAACTTTCCATCAGGTCTTCCTCCAGTAGGGCTCCCCAGGTTGGCCTTGAGGGCCATAATAAAAAATCTGACTTAGCTATACTCCTTCCCTGTCCCCAGCCACAGTTATTCTTGCGGATGAAGCAAATGGCAGCAGGACAGCCGGAGTATACCAGAGTTGACTCATTCATTTTATGCATGCTTAGTGTGGCAGCCCTGGGGACATGAAGCTCCAGTGAAATCCAGTCTTTGTGCTGGAGAAGCTCGTAGATCTGTGGAGGAGGCAGATGCTCACCCACTCACTGAACAGTACAAGGGGTTGAAGGTAACAAAAGAGAGGTGTGCAAATGCTAGGGGCAGCAGGTGAGGCGGGGAGGAGTTTTGTGCAACAGAGATGATGGTAAAGGAGAACATGAGTACACAGGGATGAAAACACAGAGTACGTTTTGAAGACGAAAGAAAAGTCAGTGTCAGATCTAATATGGAAGACCGTCTGCTTGGGCTGTGATTCTCAGCCCTGGCTGCCCATTAGAATCCTCTGGAGAGTAAATACAGATGCCACATGTCCTATATTTTGATATGGGTGGTGGCTAGATAGATGTATTTCTATGTAAAAATTTATTAGGCCATATACTTAAGATTTGCATCCTTTACTGGCTTAAATCACACCTCAATGAAATTAAAATACTAATCCCTATGCTCCAACCCAGACCAATCAAATCAGAATCTGATATGTAAGCAGAGCTGAAGACCATCGTTCCACACGAGGAATTTTAAAAAAACATACCCTATTTTAAAGGCCACATATTTTTAAACATGAATCAAAGCCTTAGATTCCACTATCTACTAGGGAGAAATTAACAAAAACAACTAAAATTTATTGAGGTTAAAAATCAAGTCATTTCTTTTTTTTTTTTAATTATTATTATTTTTTGAGATGGAGTCGTGCTCTGTCCCCCAGGCTGGAGTGCAGTGGCGCGATCTCAGCTCACTGCAACCTCCACCTCCCGGGTTCAAACGGTTCTCCTGTCTCAGCTTCCCAAGTAGCTGGGACTACAGGCGCCCACCGCCACACCCAGCTAATTTTTTTTTTTTTTTTTTTTTTTTGTATTTTTAGTAGCGATGGGGTTTCACCATGTTAGCCAGGCTGGTCTCAGAACTCCTGACCTCAGGTGATCTACCCATCTCAGCCTCCCAAAGTGCTGGGATTACAGACATGAGCCACCATGCCCGGCCATTCAAGCCTTACTTCTGATCCTTACCACCACTCCATAACATAGACTAAGTTACAGCCATACTATTTTACAGATGAGGACATTTAGGCTCAGAGAGGTTACTGTCTTGCTCAAGGGCACAGAGCTAGCAGGAAGTGGAACAGGGTGGCTGTGAGAAGTGGAGGGATGCATATGTCTCCGGAGGGATCGAAGTATCTTTCCTTAAGGGAATTACTAAATACCATCAAATGACTTTTGTAGCCCACCATCATATCTAACTCAAGCTCTAACAACTTCTTTAAAAAGGAGCTTTTGCTGCTACAGAAAGACTTTCTGCAAAGCAGGAAGCCTGAAGTCAGCAATGATTAAACTACCCCTTGAAACCTTAGCGACTTGCATGTCTTTTTGTCTTCAGGGTCTCATCTCAGCAATTCGTTTCAGCCTCAGTCTGCACCAGGATCTCAAATCTGTCATGCTGAGGGCAAGAAGAAATGCCCTCCTAACAAGACTCTGGGCATCACTGGACCTGCCTGCAATCCAGACTTCCAAAGACTCATATTCTACATGAGCAGGTAATGAAGCTCATAGGAACAGGAGAAACTGCACAAAAGCAGAAAATGACAATTCAGAACACACACCCATCCAGTGACAGCTTTAAGGAAATCCTCAAAGCCCTTAGCAATGTAACTGCCAAAAGAAAAAAAATGACATCTTATAAAAAAAAAAAAATAAAGGCCCAAGTAGAAGTTATAATAAGGATCCATATACATACTGCAGGTTATGAAAATTACTGCAGCATTAAAAGTGATAGCAGAATAATGTCATCTAGTATATATGAAACCCTGGACAATATAAGATGGGTTGCTTAAGCATAAAGGCTAATACCGCTTAGAAACACCAGGGAAATAAGAACTGTACGTAAGAGAAAAATATTCACTTGGTATTTCTGGATCACCTCTCTGCTCTTTGCAGGAGAGTAAACAGCATTTCCGGATGGCATCTCAGCAGTTCTTTACATTGAGAGAACTACTTTCTTTCTTAAGCCAGGCTCTGCTGTTTGAGCTGAAAAGTTCGGGAAGACATTATTCCACATTATTCCTTCATTCCCCGTTCTATTTCTAAAATCTCACAATGGATAACAGAGAGGCCTCTCTTCTATTGTGGAGGAGACTAAGAACTAAGGGAAGCATTTGAAAAGGGGCAGTTTTGGAAAACTGCACACCAATGGTCTTTTCTAAGAACCCAGACACAAGACCTATGGAGCTAGAATATATTTTAAAGTGTCTCCCCCAAATTCTCAATTTTAAAAATGAGGAAAAGAAGACTCAGGGCAGTGAAGTGACTTGCCTGAGGTTACACTGACTTCATGGCAGAACTGGGTCTAGTAAAGCCATAGTCTACATTTTATATATGGCTGTATAATGTTTAAAGCCCTTTCTCAGATATGATCTCATAAATACCCTATGGAGGGTATCACTTTTTTTCAGATGAAAAAATTGAGGCTAAGAGAATCAGTCATTTTTTTTTTTTTCCCCCTAAGCTTACACAGCTAGTAAGGGGTGGATCTTTTGAAGCCAGGTGTCTGGAATCCCTCTCTGGTATCCAGAAATTGCCTGTTCCAAGCATGTGGCTAGCATGCAAATGCCCACATCTGTACCAGGCTCCATTTGTCCTGATTTGCCCTAAATGTAAGCTACACCGTCCTCTCTGCCCACACCCCAGATAAAGCTTCTTGCCTGTGCATTACTGAGTAAAATATATTCGGGCGGCTTCAGGCACATGCTGTACTGAGAAAATTGAGACAAAAGGCTAAGGATGTTTGGGCACAGGCAAGAAGCTGGATTACAAAGGTACGTCACTTTCATATTCATTTGCACATTTTTCCTCCTAAGGAAATTAGGCTTTAATGTAACCTCAATTTCAACCGTGTTGCTTTATTGCCCAGAGGCCATTAGAGAGCTATTTCCCAGGGCCAGGAACTTATGATTGGAGGTCAGAAGGCTGGGGTTTTAATCGACTCATGATGAAGCTGCTTTCCCAGGGTGTCACTCACTCTTCCATCTCAGCTCTGCCCTATTCTCAGGGCGGTGGGTAGGGGGTGCACCCTACATGGGCAGGGAGGGTTTTTCTTAATACACCAGAGGCTGAGTGAACTGCCAATGAGGTGAGGGGGGAGCAGGGAAGGGGATGGGAAACAGCTTCTTTCATTCACTCACAGACCAGTATGTGTCAAAACTGAGCAGCTAAAGCTTGCAAATACACTGCCCAAAATAATGTAAGGGCAGGACCTGTTCCCTGCCCCGGGCTAAACCGGGTGTCTAATCCGTATTAGGGGGCACATGAAAAGCCCCTGAAGAGTTTCATGTCTCCCAAAACAAACAATCCTCAAAAATTTCCTCATATAAAACTATCTGCAAGTTGGAAATGGTCTCACCCACTGGTTCTAGATCCACACTGGAAACGCTGAGGTAGGCTTAAAAATGTTGACGCTCAGACTCCCCAGCCCTTTGGAGATTCTAATATAATTGGTCTGGGGTGTGGCACGGGCACTGGGATTTTTAACTGTCCCTTCCCTGTCTTCCAGGAGATTCTAACATGCAGGCAAGTTTGAGAAGCACAGCTTT
Organism: Piliocolobus tephrosceles; assembly: GCF_002776525.5. Classification (NCBI taxonomy): domain Eukaryota; kingdom Metazoa; phylum Chordata; class Mammalia; order Primates; family Cercopithecidae; genus Piliocolobus; species Piliocolobus tephrosceles. The sequence continues at coordinate 105,180,126 of NC_045439.1, read as the reverse complement.
AGCAGAGGCCTAAGCCAGACTTCCCAACCTGCCTCTGACCTGAAACGTCTCCCCAACCTCTATGTCCATACCTGGGAAATAAGAGGGAAGGGCATGAGCCTACTGTCTGCTTCCTGCATGCTGGGGCCGACCATTCCGGGTACCTGACACCTCTGGGTAGGATGCTGGTGAGAACACAGGAGCAATTCACTTCAGCCTGCTGCAAAGGACTCAAAGTCTCTGCTTATTCTACTAAATAAAATGTTTAGTGAAACCCCGTCTCTACTAAAAAATACAAAAAACTAGCCGGGCGAGGTGGCGGGCGCCTGTAGTCCCAGCTATTCGGGAGGCTGAGGCAGGAGAATGGCGTGAACCCGGGAGGCGGAGCTTGCAGTGAGCAGAGATCCGGCCACTGCACTCCAGGCTGGGCGACAGAGCAAGACTCCGTCTCAAAAAAAAAAAAAAAATTGTTTATCAAGCCTCAGACTTCAATACATACACGCAAACAGCCACTGGAGGCCTGTGTGAAGGTTCCTTACCCCCCAGCACCCAGCACCACGCCAGCTCTGCCTATTCCCTTCAAAGCAGATTTCCCTTGCTGCTTCCTGAGGCCAGCCTCCCGCCTCTCAGCCCATTATGCAGCCTGGCACCCCTACCATTTAGGCATCGGCAGCTTTTCCTTTAAGCAATTCCCTTATCAGGGCTCAGTGATAATGCAAACACCAGGAAAATACTATTTTTATATTCTAGTGGGTACAGCTTATAATAATTCATGCTGGTAGGTTTTGTTTCCTATATATTCGGATCCCGACTGCAGTCTACCTCCAGGCAGGAACAAAATGGATTCAGTTGGAGGCAGCTGGGGAGGCTCCCGACGTTTGATGCCGATTCAGCACCCTCTCTGCCCCCCTGAGAGCGCAGTGTGGAGTCTCACAAGTGTTGCTTCTCATCAGGAAGCTCAGGAGACCAACAGCAGAAGAAGAGGGACGTACTGGAACGTGGCTTTCTAGCCAGAGAATCCCAAGAGAAGAATAACCCTTTAGTTTCCAACATAGGTCATTCTTTAAAAGCAATGCCTTATTTATATTTATTTAACTCTTTTTTAACCTTCTTTTATTTTTTTCCCAGCATAACTTTTCCTCAATTCCTTTGCTTTTCAAATCCTGCCTGGGAGCAATAAAACCTCTATCAGTAAGACTTTAAAACCCAGGCTCTGCTACTAAGGAGCCTTGTAACTCTGAGTGAGACTGAACCCCTCTCTGAGCCTCAGTTTCTCCATCTGATAAGAAGATCACACTTCACTAGCTGATTGCTAACCTTCCACTCTGACCTCACACGACTCTATCACTGTAATCCCCTTTTTATTCCACTATAATCTTTGGGTCTTATTTCCAGCATCTAATCCATGGCAGGCATTAACATGATCTTTCCTTATACAACCCATTCTTATTCCACCCCTGCAAAAAAGCAAAAGAAAAAGTGTGTGTTTGGAAAGGGAGGGGATCAATTGGATTTTTTCAAATTTAAAAATTTTTATCATCAACCCTTCCTGTTATTGCAACGTTGGTGGTGATGAAAATAAATTGACTATAAAATATAAAACTGTACCTTTTTTGCCCACTAAATGTCATATTTTACATCTATTAACATTAGTATCATACCAAAAGCCAAGTATCGTATTGTAAAAAGTGCATCTTGTGAAGGCAAAAGGGATAAGGATACTAAAAAATGTGACACTGAATACCCTATACATATTTATGGAATCTAATGGCATTTGGGTATTATCCTTGTTGTCTCAGGTAGAAAGGTATTACCAAACTATAAACTTGGGGGCTGTTGCTATTCAGAGCAGTTAATTTCTTTATTGATACTACTAGATCACAAAATATATCTATTCCACTATCCTGACAAAAAGAGCACAGTGGTGTTAAACAAGCGGGCACAAAGGGCCAACTAATTTTGTGGAATTCATGCTTATTTCAATTATACAGTATATCAGATTGTTTGATAGATCACAATGAATATGTTACGTTATTTTATCCCAAATATTCCTTTTTACAAAAACTGGATTACAAAAAGAACTTTATTATACCATTTCAATTATTGCTCTATGAACTAACTCATTTTTAAAAATTGACGATGCTTCTGATTCCTCTGTTTAGCAAGAATTTTCTTGTTCTTTCCTTCCTCTTTTCTCCTTCCAGTTTCAAATCAGAGGGGTCAACACGGATACACCTAAAATTCCTATTTTCCACCAAAGCCCTAATATCAAATGCTTTTCATTTGAATAAAATCAGTTCCATTAGCACATTTTAAAAAATCAGTTGGCCTAAAAGGCAGTGAAAAATCATCACATTTACTGTGAACAGGATTGTATTGACACAGGAACGGTGGCACAGGATCCAGAAAAGCAAAATTTCATGTTGGGAAGCTGTGCTACAATACGAATTGACACAAGTATTAATGTTGTGATCTTTTTGAAATCTTGCATTATATTAAATTACAGTTTTGCAGTTGTGTAAGGAGTAATGGGAAGAATTCTGGTCACTTTTCTTTAGAAAGCGCCTCCTCTGGGGCTGCAAGGAACCAGGCTTGGCTAACATAAGCAGCCCTCCAGTTGACAGCCAGACATAGAGTCGCCACACCCTAAAAATCATCAAAGGCTCTCAGATGTCTTTTCCCCTCCAGCTTTATTATAATCTAACTGACACACAAAAATTGTATGTGTTTACAATATATGCACAATGTGTATACATGATGTTTTGATATACGTACACATTGTGAAATGATTAAATCCAGCTAATCAACATATCCATCAGCTTAGACACACCTTTTTTTGTACTGAGAACATTTAAAATCTACTGTCTTAGCAATTTTCAAGTTTATAATACATTATTATTTACTATAGTCACTTCATTGTATGATATCCAGAACTTATTCATCCTAACTGAAATTCTATACCTTTTGTCCAACATCATTTCATTCCCCCTCCTTGCTTTTTAAAAAATGACTACTGTATAGGGACAGTGAAGAGTATGAAATAAGAAAATTATCCATTTTCAAAGAGTTGTAATTAACAAGTTACTAATTTTTTCACCTCCTATTGTAGATGCCAGATAGAATACTAACATCTTATCCTGTTTGAGCATCAAAACACCCTCCCACACACATCTGATAAATACCACTATCTCCATTTTACAGAAGAGAAAATGGAAATTTAACGTGTTTAAGTAACATACACAGGGCCTCCCTATTGGAACTCCATGAGCCTGCGATCAGCCCATGCTCTCTCCACCATTCCATGCCGCTGGAGTGCACCACAAAGCAAGATAAAACACCAAAGAGGAACGCAACTTAGGTTGTTAAGTCAATAAACTAAGGCAAACAACACTGCATGCATTTTATTCTTCCAATATATTTTTGGCGGAGAACAAATTGCCCTGGGAGAGGTATTGTATAATTTCATTTGGAGCCTCATCCTTCTGGTAGCGGCAAACTGAAACATACACACACTAAAATCAGATTGCAATTAAAATCCAATTATAAATATATTACTATATTAGACACCTACCCAGGAAAGATCCAGCAGGGGACCTTCTCTGAAAGGCAGTGTGTCACAGTCTTCGAACTGCTTCCATGTGTACTTCTGCCTGTGACCCCTGACCTTGAGTGTGTGTTAAACAATGCTTGGCAGTTTTTCTCTGAGTGGAAAGGACTCAATTTATGTCTCATGATGGAGTAACTTTAATAATACTATTACCAATTTGCTTTGGAGAATGACATGTGAGGAATATTAAATCTTCCTCATGCAGATTATTAAACAAATTAAACACAGCATTTAAACTGGTGGGATTCAAGAGATGGAATCTGTGTGAGGTTAGGAAACGGAGTCACAGGAAAAAACGGTCCACATGTGACGTTCACAGCTTTTCGGCTCTTTGTTCAAACTGTATGTTATTTCTGTGACTTGAAATGTCTAGCAAACAGATCTCCAAAGCAATGGGCAGTCACATCCCCTCTACCCAAAGCTTCGTTTTCTTACAACACGATGCACAAACAAAATGAATGGCAGTCAACACCAAGTATGCGTCACGTCTGATGATTCTGGAATTTCCTTCCAGTTGCCTTCTAGAAGACTGGTGCTGCTGGCATTTAAGTTGATTTTCTTTAATTTGACAGAACATTTCAACAGCAGAACTCAGGCTTCCAGTATTTTTCAATAGTTGTCCTTGAGCTCATTTGTCATCATTAACATGGGCCATCCAGACACATCACCCAGCACAACTCCACTCACCCGTCCAGCTCTCCCGTGAGGGCGCAGTACTTGGGCCGGCTTTCAATATTTTTAATTTATGAAAATGTCCGAAGACCAGCCACTGGACCCCCACAGTTTCTTTTTAAGTGGTCTGGCATAGACTATGAGGCCACACTGTATGCATCAGCTTCTTACAGCTATAGGACAGGTGCTAATTAATCTACCTAATTATGCAGTCCAGTGGAAGAGGCTTATCCATAGGATTTTAAATCTGGAGGAAGAAAACAAGGGAAGGAGAAAGGGAGGGAAGATGCTTTTGGTTTCACACTGAAACATAATTTCAAGAGTCAGCTTACTTATCATTTCTACTTAAGTTGGAATGATTTGTATATTTCCCCTATATCACAATTGCTGTTAGTGTGTGTCTGTGCTTGTGTTTCTGCAAGAGTATACTTTTAAAGCACTAGAAAAGAAACACAAACTGACCTGAGAATTATTAGCTTACCTTTATTTTTTTAAACTGTAAATACAGCAAGAAAAAAAATCTAAATAGTGTATAAACTTAAAATCAGTCACATGAAATGTGCAGGACCTCCAATGATGCTGTAATTCCAGCAGGCTCCTGTTTGCAGTTAACCACTTACGTGGCCAGTCACTGGAACTCCCTGGGCATCCATACAAATGAATATAATTACAGATACCATGAGTGCAGACCTATGAGGCTGTTGATTACGTTAGATAACTCAGGGATACGGGGAGAGAGAAATCCTGGGGTGTGCAATCGATTTTGTGACATATATTCCCATGGTTTTTCCAGCTTTATGGAAGGGCCGAAATGTTCTTTCTCTGGTTCCAACTGCCAGGGACACATATGACTGCTGTGATATCTGTCGGGGAAGAGGAAATAACTCCTGAATTTCCTCCAGGGGAGTAAAAGCAGATCACAAGGGATCTAGTCTCTCAGAACACAACCCAGTATTGGCAATGCATCCTGATAGAAGAGTCAAGCGCTAAGCAAAGTCAATCAGCACATGATGGCCCCACAAATGAAAGCAACCAGCCTAGTCCTGCATGCTCATTTACATGGCACCCAAGAAGAGACACTGGCCGTGGCAGCATGTGCCTGCCTTGGGCCCACTCCCTTCTACCAGTGCCCCTAACCCTTTACAAAATAATAACTTAGTGTCACGAATTAAAATAGCTGAAAATAATTTTTAAAAATGAATAATTTTAAGAATTCACATGTCTCGTTAACACTAAATGACTTTCCAGCTGGGCAAAAAATCAAACTCTGCATTTGGCAGTTTTACAAGTCATTATGGAAATATGTCTATTCTTCATTTGATCTCCTATTTCTAGATATCTTCCTCACTTCTAGATATTTTCCTCCTCTATACGTTACAGAAGGTATTTCAAGAGGCTAAAATGTGATTTGAGAGGGGGAAAAAAAAGAAAGAAATAGAAAAATACCTGGCGATTTAAAATGGCAATGTTTTCTTGAAAACATTGTGTTAAGTGAAAGAAGCCAGACACAAAAGGCCACATATTGTAATGATTCTATTTATATGGAATATCTAGAAAAGGCAAATACACAGAGACAGAAAGTAGATTAGTGGTTTCCAGGGACTAAGGAGAGGAGGTTATGGGGGATGACCGCTTAATGGGTACAGAGTTTCTGCTTGGGGGATGAACTAGATAGTGGTGATGGTGACACACTGTGAATGTACTGAAAGCCAATGCCTGGTATATTTTTAAATGGTAAATTTTATGTTCTGTATAATTTGCGATTAAAAAATGTGATAATGTTTTAAATGGCAGAATTCAAAGCTTGGGTTCTAATGAATGACAGTTCAATCAAAGGATCAGAAATTCCGGGCACTCTGCTAACCCTACCAGGGCTTCACAAGGAATTTAAAAAAAGAAGGACAATGCTTCCATCTCCCTGGTTTCCTGTCTTAATCTTCTCATCCTGAGATCTGCCTGTAACTGAAAGAGATGCAGAACCGAGAAAAGAGGAACAAGGAGGCAGATCCCCACTCTCCCCCAACTTCTTAATCAAAAAGACCAACACACATTCAGTAAACAGGGTTTCCAATGTATTCCATTTCCTCGGAGTGTTTACAAACAGGAAATGAAAGGTATATTAAGATTAGTGCTTATAAACTCCAAACTGCTCTGCATGGCTGCACCCTGATCATGTCTCCCTTCCTTATCAAAAAGGAAGAAGAAAAACAGGAAGAAAGAAAGCAGAAAGGGAATGGAGAGAAGAAGAGATAACAGTATCACTAGACACCTCTTGGGTCCTGCGTGCCTAACGAATATCTTTCCATTGCTCTGAAGAGAAATAATAATACTGGTTATAATCATACTAGCATAATAATTTACTGACTCTTTCATCTATAAAATGGACACAACTCATATTTGTTTTGGAAAGGATGAGATAAATGTACATATCTGGTTTCTGATGCTGGGAGTTGGCTCTACATGATCTCAGAGCCAAAGACTTCAAAATCTTCCACAACCCTCTCATTTCACATGTGGAAAAAAAACAGAGGCTCAGGAAAGAAAATATCTGAAAAGACGATATTTTAGGGTGGGCTTTACAGGTTTGGATTCTATGAAAATGGAGGAACCAAGTGAATGCTTTGTGGACGGGTTGCCTTTCGCAGTGTGAGATGTTCTGGCAGGAAGGTCTGCTTAGAACTCAGAATTTATAGACATGAGTTCAAACTGTGTTTTGCCATTTAATAGCTAAAGTACTGAGTAAGTATTAATATACTTGGGGCTGAATTTTCTCATCCATAACATGGAGATAAGTATATCTAGCTATAAGGTCACTCAAAGGATTAAATGAGAAAAATATAGGTAAATGATGTAGCACAGTACTTGGAGCAGAAGTACTTGGTACATGGTAGTGGTTGGCAGCATTACTACCATTAAAATCCACTCTAGAATGGGTGCTCCCTAAACAGTTCTTTCAACTTTTCTGCACATTTCAAAATGTTCATAATAAAATGGGAATCACATTTAAAAAACATAGAGCTTCAAGAAGAAATAAAGAAGAGAAGGTGAACATCTATCTTCACAATTAATCCTGGTATCACTGAGACCCAGCCAAGCTTTAAAAACAACTCATCAATAGTGGTGAAGCCCAGGTCTCCTGACTCCAAATATAAGTCTAACCAATGTTATATGCATATAAATAATTTTCGTACACGTATATAGTTCAGACGATGCACCCACTACTCAGCCCTCTGTAATACCCAGTGAGGCAAAACCCAAGTCACTCACCCAAGTCACTCAACAGTGGGAAGGATTAGTGTGCTATGCTTGGCCAACCAGGTCACACCACTTTTGAACACCGAGTGTAAACTTGACGGTCACTAACATTCCTGACCATGTGCTTTTACCAGGGTCTATTTCACTAACTCTCCAGGTGGCCTCATCCCACTCGTGACTCAGCAAAATGCTTTCACTCTTTGTGTATTTATCTGCTAATAAATAACTCCATGTTTTAAAAGTTTTTGAATTGTCTGACGAAAATAAATCTAGACTCTTTCGTCACAGACTTCTAGCAGATTTCAGCAGCACTTGCTGGAGCAAGGTGACTCCAGCATTTCTCTAGAGACACAGCTGCAGTCTCTTTGGAGGTACTCCTGGGTTGGGTTAGGTGGGGACTGAGGACTTCCCGGGGAAAGACTGAGGGAAATTATAGGGGACTTTGTCCATCCACTGGAAACCTAGAGGAACTGGGATCTAGTTACTCATGCTATAGAAGTACTAATGTTATGAAGAGAACATGTGCTACACTACTTACCATCCATTAGACAGAGCTTTAAGCACTTTTAATGTATTCACTCATTTCATATGAAATGAAAGGCAATGTGCCAACATCGGAGCTCAATTTGGTACAGTGGAAAAACATACTGAGCAGAACGTCCAGCGTGGGCAGGGCTGGGGGAGGGGGAGGGCAGGAGTGAGAAAAATGAAACTGGACTCCAGTTCTGCCACCAAACGGATGTGTAACTCTAAGCAAGTCATTTCTCTCTCTCTCTCTCTTTTTTTTTTTTTTTTGTAAAATTTCATAATTGGTCAATAGGAAAAATTTCACTTGGAAAAAACAGCACAGAATTGGAACTGGGGGTAGATGCTGTAACCCTGATTGCTAGTAGAGATGGAACATACGGGTAGAATTCATGCCCCTTGGGGCAGTCTCCATGGCCTCCCTCACTTTCTCCTTCCCTCCCTCCCTCTCTCCTTTTAAAATAGAAATCAGATTTGCATTCAAGTCGTTTAAAAAGGGAGGAATTTACTCACTAATCTATCTATTCTTGGTATAAAATGGAAGTAGAAATTCACTGAAATGCATATAATCTAGTGGTTTACAGAAACAGTATCATTCCAGAAAAATGAATTCAATTTGTTTTAATTTCCTCAAAGTTTAACCACATTAAATGCTAGCATATATACATGTCAACAGGAAAATTATTAGTTTTCTTTTTAATCTTAACAGATGTTTGAATGATTGATAAACCAGGACCTCCATCACGAAAAAACAAAGACAATTCAACAAAGTGTCTTCCAGCTAGATTGTTCTTGCTGTTTACAAAGTTTTTTTATGGTAAAGTATAATCACCCTTGACCCGATTTTATAGGCGTTACATATCCCAGTTCCAGATAAAAGGATAGAAGACTTTTATCCTTCTTTTCAATATTATTTTTATAGTAATCACATGATACCTTAATAAGTAATATCAAAAGATAATGAAAATGTACATTTCAATATGCTATAATTCCAGTTGTAAAAAAAATGAAGTGCAATAATTTAGGGTTTGTTCTTTAGCAATTATAAACATAAATAGAATTTCCTTCAGCTTCTACATAGATACTAAGTCTTTTGTAACAGTCCTGCTGTCAGAAATGCAAACAGCTGAAGAACAAACACCAATTTTACCTACTGTTCTATAAATAAGGTTAAACTATACTGCTGGCAGGGGAAATGCAGCCCATAAATTTGGTACCACCATTTGCTCAGTACATTTATATGATTGACCTGTATAAATGTATGCTGTTTTCACTGTTGACACTTTTATAAATATAAAGAACTTGCTGAATAAATCCAGCTATATATCTCTTTGTATCAAAATGGAACACTCGACTGTTGTGAAATCTGGCAGCTAATAAAAATAGTCTGCTTTTTTATTAGCTTCATCCAACTATGGGAACACAATAGGTTAATAGTAACTATGTATGCTTCAAAAGGTAAACTCTCTAAAAGTAAAATTGTAAATACTAGAAAATGTATCATACTAGAAAACATATAAGGGAAACATTTTGTTCATTATCCCCCCACCAAAAAAAAAAAACAAACAAACTTGTCCTGTTTTTTAAGGAAATACTTCCCAAATTATGTATATAAAGTAATATCAATCAGATAATGCATATAATGTTCCCAAATTATGCATATACAGTAATATCAATGAGATAATATATATAATGTTCTGCATGGTAACTGCTAATGCCCTCTGGGGGTGTGAAGAGAAAGCCATTCTTCTTTGCATCCTCCTGAGCCTTGTAACCATGGAATAGTAACAATGTGCTTGGCAGAACTCTCAGAAGACTTAAGGTAATGATTGTAGTAACAGTAAAATAAATTACATTTGCCCTTTCCGCAAGGTTACATAACCACCTTATTATGAAAACAAAACAAACTAAACCAAAAATGACCCAAAGCAAAAAGAATCTGGAGAAGCATCTATGAGGATAAAGAAACCCGGAGAGTTGAGGGCTGATGGCTGATCAGAGAATGAGGTCAGCTGACTCTGTCATGTCAGGCAAGCCCAGGGGAAAGGGTGAGTCACAAGTCAGGATGGCCAAGGAGGGCCCAGACAGACAAAAGTTTTGCTGGCTCGAGTGGAGGTACCCTGGAGCCACGACTACGTTCACCTCATGAACTTACCTTCTCTGTTCTTCTCCAACCTGAGATAAACCAGTCCTTTCTTGAAATTGACTGGGCGCTGCGGCATTATATTTAAGGTTTCTTTTTAGTTCCAGGAATCTGGGAACATTTGCTTTGATGCCACCCCCTTACCTTTTCTAACGCCTACCCTTCTTCCTACTGCATCATCAGGCTCAATGAAAATAAATCTCTAACTGTAGCAAAACACACTTAAATTCTCCCACAGGAAGGCAAAGTCTCATCAACATCTTGCCAAAACATGACTGTAAGGAGAGGCCAAGTTTGTTTGTCGAAATCACTGTCTGGTTTCTTTCACTATATGTCTGATTTCTTGCTGACTCAAGCAGGTAGGTCACTGATTTCTGGAATCACAATTTACTATGTGAACAGCCCTGGGTTTCTTTACTTTGGCATCAGAACTGTTATTTGGGACTTAGGATGAGCACCCTGATTTAGCCATTTATGGCTCAAGGAAACTCTATGTCCCTCCCTCACAGCCAAGCCAGCCTGAAAGTGCAGAATGGTCTGCTGCTTACTGATGATGTAGAGTGTTAATACACTAAGTTTCCTCATCAGTTTGACTTTAAAAAGATTCCCTTTCCCACTTAAGAACACCTAGTCCAGTAACATCAGGGCACCGACTCTGCAGCCCGCTGCTGGGGTGTGAATACCAGCTCCCTATGTAAGGTTCTGTGCCTCGGTTCCTCATTTACAAGGCCAGAGGCTCTAACAGTATCTCATTAACTCTGCAAGGCAGGAACAAAGAATCCCTGGAAAACACTGAGGAGGGTGCCAGGAACAGAGGAGGCACTTAATAAGTATTAGCCTTTACTATTAACCCATTAAAAGTGCAGCAAGAATTCCTATTCTCAACACCTTGGGTAGGAATAATAATACAAAACTATGCAATGGCCCAATGTTGATTTATTCAAACACAAACGTGCTTATAAAATCACATTCTAGATGATGAAATGCACACCACAATGTTCAAACCTTAGACCTTGTTCTGGTTGTCCTTGGTGCAGTATACATGACACAGCAAGCGTCTGACAGGTGTGACCACACTTTGAGACTCTTCAGAGTTCTATGGGCCTTTGAAAGGGTAGGCAGTTTCCTTCTTCAGTGGGTCACTGGCTCACTCCCCAGTCTTCTACTCACTACTGCCTATAAAATCATAGACCCTGCCCAAGATACCACTATCCTGAGAGATTTCAAGCAAAAAAATTGCAGTGGCTCATGCCTGTGATCCCAGCACTATGGGAGGTTAAGGGAGGCAGACTGCTTGAGGCCAGGAGTTCAAGACCAGCCTAGCCAACATGGGGAAAACCCATCTCTACTAAAAAAGAAAAAAAAAAAAAAAACCATAAAAGTTAGCCAAGCGTGGTGGTACGTGCCTATAGTCCCAACTACCCGGGAGGCTGTGGCATGAGAAACACTTGAACATGGGAGGTGGAGGCTGCAGTGAGCCATGATTGTGCCACCACACTCCAGCCTGGGCCACAGAGAGAGACTCTGTCTCAAAGCAATAAAAATAATAAAAAATAAATTTAAAAATAAATGTTTGCTTTAACAAAACTTTTGTGTTCTCTGTTCCTATCATAACTTTGGAAGACTAATAGTATCTATTCTACTTACAGCAAGTGCAGACACAAACTGCCAATAAAGCCTATTTTTTTCCCCAAAGTGTTAGAATAATATCTAAGTGTGAGAGTTTTTCTCACACTTTGTTGCTATTCTCACATTTGTAACGTCAGAAACTTGTACTTCCACATTAAAAAAAAAAAAAAAAAAAACCCACAACTACCACCAAATCCTACAACCATGTGGCTACAAAATTCTCACACATCCCTATCCCCCCTGCAGAGCTGCTTTTGCCAGGCACCAGGGAAGCAGAAAGCAGGACTGCAAGAAGCAGCGGTGGTGAACTAAGAGACAGGTGGAAGTGACAAGTTAGCCCGTTGGAAAATCTAACAGACACCAAACATCAACGACAGCCAAACCACACGTGGTCTCAGATTACACAAGAGAGAGCCAAGTTAAGTGCCTAACATCTTGACTCAACTAGCCATCTCTCTGCCACCTTTGAAACACTAGTAAAACTAACCCACAGTTGCATACAGGCTGAGATGAAGAAGATGAAAATGGAAAGCTGTGAGGGGAAATAAAAGCTTCCAGCTCATCAAACGTTCAAGATAAAAGGTTACCAAGAGGTCTGGGTGGTATTTGTTTGAACATCTTTGTTTATCACTTGTCTTCCTTTTTAGGGATTGACCCTGGTTTAAATTTACTGTGCCGCTTCCAGATTTATTTTCCACTATTCTTGAAAGGGGGTGGAACAGTTCCTGGCCATACAAGCACAGAAGCTGGCCTTCCCTGCCCCACCCAAATATTACCACCCACACCCTCCCATCTGAAAGATTTGTCTACAAGACCATGTGAGAATTTCTTCTTATACTACCTAAATTATCCTCCTATATATCATTTCCCCCCATTTTGTTTCTTAAACAGTTACGTGATGCTGACAGGCACTGTTATCCAGCTGTTACGTGTGATGCTAGAGGGGGGTCCATTATAGTGGTGCTGAAGTTCACAGTTGAACAAATTTGTAGCCGGTATCAAATGTTTGGGTTCTCATCTATAGTTATTATCAACAGTTCAAACAAAATCATTTAAGTCCTTTTTTTTTCTTTTAAAGTGTGGTTACTATTTTTTTCATTAAAGAAAGAAATGCAATAGACTACAACAAGACAAAACACATGAGCACACTGTCACCAAAAGACAGAATTGGGGAAGAAAAGGGATTTGATTTCTCATAAAGAAACAAGAAGTGGACACACAGTCAACAGAGCAGTCCTTCAGAATAAAGGGTTTCAATCAGTATAATTCAGAGTTGCTGGGACTCATGAACCAACTCAAGGCTGGCAGTGAGGATGCTAGTCATCATGATGGCAATTATAACACATTCCACTGCAAAGCATTTGAAACTTTGTTCACAGTGCTTTCCTCTACAGGACACCATCTCTTCCTAAAGTTTATGCTCTTAAAATAAGGCTCATGAATATCACCTTTATTTTCAGTCCAAATTCTAGATGGCCTCAGCTTTACATAAGATATTTCCTGGAATTTGCTCTTTTGGCATCCACTGATTCCAAGAAGAGAAGGTCTAGCATCCAATGACTGGAGACCACAGCTGGTAAGAGTCCCCTCAAAAACAGGACGGACGGACGGAAGGAAGGAAGGAAAGAAGTAGGGGTGTCCAGGGTGGCAGAGTTCTCTCTCCAGACCAAAATAAACATGACCAACATGTAAATGAAAAATAAGAGCCTCACCAAATCTAGCTCTGCTTATTCTAAAGTTATCCTTTGAAGACTACAAACTCCACCATGTTTTATTTCTCTCCAGGCTCTTCATCATTCATTCACTCTGTAGCTCATACAATATAGACAATAACAGCAACAGCAGTTAGAGCTCCAATTTTCATTTTCTCTCTGGCGCCCAAAGCCGCCCAAACCTGGAGACTGTGGCCCAATTGCCTTTTGTGTTTTTGAACATTAACTTTCTTAAAGGAATAGACCTTAAGTTCTTCCTACAAAATGAGTATAAGGCACACATTTATCCCCATTTGTAAAACGTTCTCTTTCCTGACAGCATGTGCCCATGGCCTCACTGAGCCTGCAGTTAAGTAGCATCAGCCTACAGCAGCAAGTCACAGTGCTGTGCCATTGTGCTGGACCTTTCCCAACACAGATTTTCTCCAGAGTCACAAACACACCTCCTCCTGGGCTCACAACAGAGCTACACTGCATTTAGCATTTTGAAATTTAAAACATGTGCTTAGATGAGTGCCACTCTTGCTGAACAATCAATTTGCATTACATTAAATGAACACAGTAATGGACAGCTATGAAATTACACATTTTATGCATTAAATTTAATGATGAAATAATAGGTAATAACAGGTTACCAATTCGGACATAACTATCACACAATCAGTAAATTCACTCAACAATAGTGAATAACTTCAAACATCCCATTTCCTGGGTAACAATCTTGAAAGAGAAACGTATCAATTGGAAAGTGATTGTCCATCAGGAAAACATAATTACCCCGGAAAGAGACACACAGGGGGCCATTAACCTAAAGCATATGGTTACCAGAGACTTTTCCATGCTTTCTTTATATTGAGTCATTTGGGAAGAATAAATACAAAATCACCTCTATTTTGACATGCTGTTTCCATATCATTCATTTTTATGGTAAAAAACACTAACTCACATGCTTGGAATAGGATCAGAACAAAGGTGGTAGTTCTTGGTAATCCAAGAAAGTGAGAAACATATGTATTTGGTTCTTAAGATTCATTTGCGTTTTTAAATTAAACAACATGATTTATTTTTACTTGTTTTTTTCTCTCTAATTATCTATGAGCATGAGACACTTTTCAAAAAAGAAGTACTTAAAAAAAGTGGCTCACATAGACGTGGGATGGAGCTAGATGGTTTCGTGTATGCTGAATGATGTATGAACAAAAATATTCGGAGAACAGACTTCATACAATATAAAAACCTAAGTGCTTCAGGTTGGCCATCATTACTCCCCCGGGGTTATGAAGACCACTCTGAAAATGCTCAAGTTGCAGTGTTTGCCTGTTTTAAGCACCGATCTTTGGATGCCCTTTGACAAAAATGTGTGAGCCTTTATATGGCAAGAAATCCAAGTCCCCCCATGCCTCCAGATCAAGCAAAAAGCTTGTACCCCATAGACAGAGAAGCTCCTGGAGATACAGGGAGGGCCTTTTCCTGCACAGTCTAGGCTGCATTCTGTGGAACATTTGTGCCCCTTGGGACATCAAGAGGTGCTCTGAGGGGGAAAAAAGCCATTCTAAGCAAAAACAAATGTTCTGCAAATGCTGACCCAAACAGAGATAAATGCCATGACAGGGACACTGCATAAAATAAAATAAATTTAAAAAACAACAACAACAACAACAACAGGCCGGGTGCGGTGGCTCATGCCTGTAATCCCAGCACTTTGGGAGGCCGAGGCAGGCGGATCACAAGGTCAGGAGATCGAGACCATCCTGGCTAACATGGTGAAACCCCATCTCTGCTAAAAATACAAACATTAGCCGGGCATGGTGGCGGGCGCCTGTAGTCCCAGCTACTAGGGAGGCTGAGGCAGGAGAATGGCGTGAACCCAGGAGGTGGAGCTTGCAGTGAGCCAAGATCGCAGCACTGCACTCCAGCCTGGGCGACAGGGAGAGACTCCGTCTCAAGAAAAAAAAAAAAGTTAAAAACTTTTCTTTTTAAACTGCAAAACTCTCTATCTTTAATGCTAATATGCATTGAAAAGCAACAAGGGGGTGACAGAGTAGGCAGTACTCTCCAAACTAAAGTGACAACAGAAATATTTTCCACAGAGCAACTACAGCTACCTCACCAATCACCATCATTCCACAGAGCACAGTCTAGGAAACACTTGTCTAAATAGATTAGAAGAATCAGGACATTTTGCCCCAAAAGACCCAAAGTCTTGCTTACTTTCTTAGAAAATAAAAATAAACCAACAAAGTAACGAAACCATAAAAAGTAATTCACAAAAAGACTGGGACATAAAAAGGGAGGGTGAGTCTTAATACATCAACTTTTGGATTTGCAGGTGAGAAAATGTGACCAAGTTAAACCGGAGGCCACCTAAACCAGCAGCCCAACAGTACTTCTGTGGCTTTAAGGGACTTTGTTCTCACTGTGGGGAGCAGAGCACTTCAGAGAAGCTGATGAGCTCAATTCTGCAGAGAGAGCTTCAGGGGAACCCCTTGCTCACCAACCTCTTAATGAAATCGAGAGAGTCAACTACTCCTGCCTCCGTGGCTGGCACCAGGGCAGGAGAGACAGAGTGAGTTTAAGATCTGATAGGAGACGAGCACCTAAAAATAAATCACAAGAAAAAATAAAAAGATGCCCACCTGTAAAAGCTTGTAGCTTCGTTTTCTGAAAATTCTAGCCCCTTGTCCTAGGTTTTCTTTAAAAATATAGTTAAATAGATTGGATTGAAAGGAATTGTTACCTGATTGGAAGTTCCTCTCACACCAGAAAAGTTCTGTGAGATGCTGGAGGACACCATTTGGCACTTCCCAGACTTCATTTGCACATTCTCAGTTGTACTGCTATAAATGTAACCACTGGTGTGCATATACATTCACAGTACACTGAATGTACAATGTTGAACTTATTTTTTAAGAGACAAAATTTTCTCTTCAACATGTCAATGGTCTCATTTTACCAGTGTCTGCTCACTTCCAAAAATGCAAAGACAGAGGAAGAAAAGTTTGTTCTGTCTTCACTCGCCTTATGTATACGCAGAAGGCCCATCACGGTACCTAAAATTTTCAGCAATATCATGATTCCATTAAGCGCTCTGGATACAGGTGCTTTTAAAGTAGGTGAAGGAATTACGTTGCCTGGCAGGGATACTTAACACACCAGCACCTGTAGGTGTGCTTGATTAATAACCCCCATCAAAATTCTACTCATCCTTAAAAGACCCAGTTTAAAGGCCATCACCTTCAACATATACTCTATGATGTTCCCACCTGGATGTGACTTGCTTCCTCACTTTTTAACTGCTATCCGCTTGAACTCCCAAACAATGCCCTGATGCAGAGCAATGGAACCAGGAAAGATATGTTCCAATGACAGACAGAAGTGATGAGGAATGATCTGACCCCTATGGGAGCCACTGGTGACCTAGAGATCTACAAGGGGACCCCAAAACTGTATCAAGGAATAGCAATGTGGAGTTATGGATGGGAGGAAAAAAACCTCATAGCAGAGGCACAGAGCTGACCTTACGGGAGTTTTATCAGGGGTCAGCCCTTTGCCTGGGCTTTAACACTGGTACTCTGGGCAGTGGGCGGGGGATGGGGGTGTGGGGAGAAGAAAAAACTACTGTATATTCATATTTGGGGAATATTTTTAGTCTTGTGTTGACGTGTGAGCTGCCAGCACAAAATACACCAAACACCTTCCTAACTCGCTCAAACCAAATAAATAAATGAAAAGAGAGGCTGTGGAAAACCTTGACAAGCAGCTTGTCAAGAAAAGCTGTTTTTCACACAAGAAACCTCCTTTCAGAACCCTAAATCCTACCAACTTCCATTCTATTTGCAGTACCCTTATCTGTTAGTATCACAACGGAAAAGTGTAAATTGGACCCAAAAAAATCCTCTTTATTTTTAAAGCCAAAAACTGATCAAGGAGTTCTGTCTACATTTCAAAACACTGTATTCATATTTCAGAGATATATTTATAGACTATACAAAGAAGTGCAATATTGACTTCCTGGGTTAATGCAACATCCACAGATTTATCTTATACATTATGTTCTTCAACCTATGTTACTGGGAATAAATTTATGATCAGTTAAGCTTGTAATCAATGTAGAATTTAGAATGAAATATTTATCAGAACAGTTTATGACTGGAATGATTTTAAGCCAATACACATGTTATGTAATCTTCTGCCCTGTTATAAAATCCAACACAATTGCTTAGAACTAACAGAGAGATACCCAGAGAGAAAAGAAAATCTAGAGAAGTGGCAAAATGATCCATTTTAATCCCACTGGCCAGCATGAGAAAGGAAAAAAGAAACCAGAATAATACATTTTCAAAAAAATATTAGAAATCTATTGGAGAAGAAACCTCAGAAAGACTTTAGAAAAGGCATCAACAGCTTCAGAGATAGAAGACCGATTAGGCTCAATAAAGTAGTACTATGGCTTGATTTCATAAGGACAAGATTGACCCTACCCAGAACAGCCAGACTGAGAAATGGGGAGTGTGGCTTTATCAGGCACACAGGAAGGCCCTGCAAGCCTGCCTGGCAGGCCCCTACCTACTGCTTTGGGTTTAAATATCCTCATATCACCCTGTGAAATACAAACAGGTTGACTGCAGGAGGCACAGAGACAAACCTTCACGTGAGCTTGGATTGGACTAACACCTCATTAGCAAAGAGCTGCCTCACTCAGGGTAGGTTCAGGATGGAGAAAGAGAGTCTGATGCCTGAGCAGGTGAGTGTTTCCAAGTGGATCCTGGGCTAAGTGGAAAAGGGGAGGGACAGGAGGTTTTGATTTTGATTTTGATTTTGTCAAATGCTTTTTTAGCACCCGTGAAGATGATTACAGGATCTTTCTGCTATAATGTATTGATATTACGAATGACAGAGGAGGGTAAATACGGGGAGAGCCTCTGAACAAAGTACAAAGAAGGGAATAGAAGGAACTAAGACAGCAGTTACCCCTTTCATATTTTGTCAGAGGATCACTCTGTGAATATAACAGAAACAATCTTAATTTCAGAGTACATGCAATATAGATCATTTATAAAGTTTTGTTTATTGTCGTTACCCTGAATATCTCCAAGATTTTTATATGGATCCCCAGCATGTTTCAGTTGAATTCTCTAGCTCCCCGCCTCCTCTGAGCACTTGCTGGCACATTTCCAAGCTCCTCTGGCATCTCTCAATTCCTCAGGAAGATACCTATTAGCCCCTTCATCTTCCTTTTCCATTTTGAATAAGACAGTCCAATCTTGACAATTATTAACTATAACTCATCAAATATGTTCCTCTAAAAAGACATATTTAGGGAAGCACTGACAAAGACACTAACAGATAAGCTGCTTCATGCTGATTCCCATTAAAATATTTAAATATGTTTTCAGAAAAGAAAACTTTTAAGTTATTTTTCCAAAACAGCTATAACACTGATTTCAAACGTGACAAAAATAACCCAAAAAGAAAAGTCAGATCACTCTAATTTATAAATAATGATGTAAAAATATGAACTCAAACATGAGCAGACAGAATTCACCAGTGCAATAACAGAAGAAGATACCACCACCAAATAGGGCTTATTAAAGGGATACTAGGATCATTCAAGAACAGAACTTTTACCTCTGTCATTCGTAATATCAATACATTATAGCAGAAAGATCCTATAATCATCTTCACGGGTGCTAAAAAGCCATTTGACAAAATCAAAATCCAATCTGATTTAATAGGCACTTAATAAAATAGAAAGCCATGAATACTTTTGATACTGGAAAGAGATATAGATATAAATGTATCAAAATCATACTAAATGATACCTAAGAGGCATTCCTATTAAGACAAGAACGGTCTTTGCCAATACCCTATAATTTTACACTTTCTAATTAGTACTAGTGCAATGAGAAGAAAGTCATGAATAATAAAAATTAGAAAGAGACAAAATTATTATTTTTGCAGATGATACATGTATGTATCTAGAACACCAAAGAGGATCAACTGAAAATGAATGGATCCATTAAGAGAAAAGGTAGATGCTTACAAAGCTAGTACAGAGAAATACCTTCTATAAACAAAAGCCAATTAAATTTACAGAAGAAAGGTACCATTTTTCAGAGCAAAAAGGGCATACATTTAAAAAAATAAATTTAGAAAAGTATAGAATTCACAAGAAAAAAATTTTTAAATCCTACAGAGAGACGTAAAAGCTGGCAAATTAATGGAAAGACAGACTTTGTACTTAGATGGAAAGACCCATTGTAAAGACATTTTCTCCCCTAAATTTAATGTGAATCCAATAAAAATGTCAATAAGAGTATTTGGAAACTTGGAATGTTAATTCTAAATTGCACCTGAAAAATTAACCTGTGAGCACTGCCAGTAAAATTCTGAAATATAAGGTTATTAACTCTACTGGCTATTAAGCCATACAGTAAAGCTAAGGAATTAGAACGGTTTGTTATTAGCGAACCAACAGTCTTCCGAGGGAAAAAACCGTTCAGAAATAGACATAATGCACATAGAAACATTTGTTACATAATAAAGTTGACATTTCAGATGTGGGAAAATGGTGGATTGTCTAATAAATACGTTGGTACAATTGGCCAGTCAGTAGGGAGAAAATAATGCTGCTTCCATTCTCAGGTCTTACAGAAAAATAAATCCCAGGTGGCCCAAATATTTAAATGTAAAAAATAAAGATCTTAGCGGAAACAAAGGAACATGAGAAAAACAATAATCTTAGCATTAGGGAGGCTCTATTAGGCAAGGGACAAAAACCAAATGCTGTCAATCAAAAGAAAAAGAAAAAAATGATAAATTTACATTGCATTACAAACTTCTGAAAGGCGAAGAAAACAACAAAGTGAAAAGCAAATGACAAAGAGACAAAAGTATCTGCAACTAATACGTTAGATAAAAGGCTAATTTCTCCTAAACAGAATCCCTTCAAGTCACTAAGGAAAGAACAAGAATCCTGTGTAAAAATGGGTATGGTTATTGTCCTCCACTGGGCTCTCTGGGAAGCAGATTTAGGACGTGGAGCGTCATGTGCAGGTTTATTGGGGAGTATTCTCAGGATCAACACCCATAGAGGAAGGAAAGGAGCCAGGAGTGGTCAGAGAAGTTAGGCAGTGATGAAATCACAACAGAGACCTCAGCTGGTTCCACAGGCAGCTTGAGCTGGGATGGCCATTCAGAGTTGTCCTAAACCTGGTAAAAAAGGAGCTGAGCCTTGTAGTCTTTGGATGTAGGATATTCCAAGGAAAGGGGCGTGACTTGGCCAGGGGAGTGTATTCAGCGAAGGCTGAGTTCCTTCTGCTACCCACATGCACATCAGCTGAGGACTGAGAACTTGGGTCCTGCAGAGGGATCTGGGCAGCTCAGCACAGCTGCCACAACTGTTAGTAGGAGACAGTTCATAGAAACAGAAAAGCAAATAATGGCTAGTCAATATACAAAAAGATGCTCACTCCATTCATAACAAAATGTAAATCAAAATGAGTATCATCTCTCTTATCAGACAGGCAAAGATAACATGTTTGGCAACAGAGTTGTTAATACTGATATTCTTAATGCTGTTGAGCGGAATGTGAAATTCTAGGATCTCTCGGAGGAAAATTTGGTAGATCTTTCTAAATTTGAAAGTACACACACCCTTTGACCCAGCACATTTCTAGGAATTGTTCCTATAGATAGTAGAGTCACATGTGTATCCAAAATATGCACTAAAGCTATTAACACCGACTACTTTTGGGGAGTATGTCTGGAAGCGAAAGTAGTATAGGAAACGTTAAGTTTCATTGTATATCTTTTTAAAGTATATTGAATTTTTTATTGTTTGTGTTATTTTTTAAAATATTAATGGTCAAAAAGGAAATCTGAACATGAAATTGAGATACCTATCTATAAGGATACCTTGATGGTATATGCCTCTATCAAAAATAAGCCTTTTTTTTGCTTCCATACTACTATAGCTAAAATATCTTCTGGATTCTCTTACACTCAGCGTCATAAACTGACTTCTCTATACAGGGTATCTGTACAAAGATTTTAAAAATCGAGATGTATTTATCTTATGCATAGCAAACTGCACTAATTCAACTCAAATCCCGGCAGTTCTTAACACTTTTGGAAAGGGAACTGAGCTACTGATATACTACTATGTACCTGCTATACTAATAAGCACTTCAATACATTATCTAATGTAATCCCAACAATCCTGCAAGATATGTCTTATCATTCCCAACTTACAGATATGGACACAGAATGCACATAGGGCAAGTGACCAGTGCTCTGTCATACAACTGAATGCGGGGGAGTCCAGGCTACAGCTAGATGTGTACTTCCTTTGACAACATGCTCCTACCTCCCAGGGTATTTTCCTTTTGGCTTCCAAAACATTTTGTAAGCAACCACTGGTAACCTCAAATAAGTGGTATGATTTCCATTATAAAGAAGAAAAGACTGAGAAACAGTAACAGGCAAATGTCTTTCTCTAGCTCAGAAAGCTACAATTTCACATAGTCCTAGAATGCCCGTCTTCATCTTTCTGTTATCTCCTTTTGAACACACTTTAATCCACTCATAACCCTTTTCCTAAAAGAAAAATTCAAAGTAGGTGGAATCTCTGCCTCAGTCTTCTTCTTTGAACTGCCATCAGAAAAAGGATCAGGGGAAATATGTTCAGCCAAGAGAAGGGGATAGTATCCCAGAACCATCATTTTCCTTTTAAACACTAAACTCCAGACTATATGCTGGAAACCTATGTTAGGGCCCATTACATGAATCCCACAGAAAAGAAACCCACAAAATTCGGAGACAAAAAAGCAATAGGGAGACAAAGTGAAGGATGCTTCTCTCAAACATCAGGACAATTTATTTAAATAATGAGTTATGAGATAGCAGGTACTTTGAGTTTCCCAATATCCAATGGAACTGTTTCCCAAATGAAAACATCCAATGCCACCAAAAATTAGACTTGAGCCAATGGCAGAAATCCTTTTAACAATATTTTAATTGTAAATCAGAATGCATGATGGGTTGGTTTAAAAAATGTTGAGGATTTTTTCCCCTAGATAGTGTTGCTGTTATCCAAAGGAAAGATGCTATTGCTTCTGCTCCACTGACACTGTTTATCACTTCGCCCAGACCCTTCTATAGAAATTGCTGTTTCTCACAGCCTACCATCTGTTGTCATCTACATGAAGGATCTACATAAATCCCTACTAGTTGCTGTATCTCAGAAATGCCCCCCGCCAAAGAAAATCACAGATTAATTGTTGCTGCTTTAAAACTCTAAGAAAGGGAAATGAATCCAAATATACCTTCCTGCCCCCAACACACATACACGTACACACACACACACACACACACAGCAACTTTCATCTATAATTTAGAAAATGGATGCAGTTCAGCAACAGTTAAAGACTAATTTCTTATGCTTTTTGTGCATTTACATAATTGATTCGCTAGATAATGCACTCTGCTTCCTTATTTAATAAACATGTTAATGATTTCAGACAATTACTCAAAGCTGCCTACAAGTGTCTGCCTAAGAAAAGCAACAAAAAATAATTAAAATGAAAATACACACCAAAAGGCACATCCTTCATATCGCATTACACAAGATATTAAGTCAATATGTCACCCTGTCACCAGTCACTTGCTACCTGCTGTTATACATTTATTCAAATTCTAATGTATTAGCTGAGGCTGATACATTGGTTAGACACCCAAGTGGGCAGACACATAGAGCGAGAGAATCAACCTGGTGCTTTGTCAGGGTAGAGGCAGTAAAATAGCAGCAGCAAAGGAGGAGAGACAATAAAACACGGGACAGAAACAGAAGGTTGAAGCAGACGCTTTCACAAGAAAACCCTCTTCAGGCTATTCATGGTGGGGGGCAGTCACGGGGGAACTAAATGGATTCCATTTCCTCTGCCACCCCTGAGCGCTTGGAGAGCACCAAGCGGACCAGACATCACAAAAGGTTAGATTTTGGCAGATGCCTCATGCATTCTGGCCATTTTCGGGCTCATTGTATTCTCCAGAACCTTTGCATGCGTCAACCACTAGCCATGCCTTGAACCACAGAGCACTATGGTCATTTCCACCACCCAAGGGAATCGTAAAGGTAGAGAGGGGCATTAAAGGAGCTCAGATGCCAGGCAGCCGTGACTTTGGTCCTCTGTGGTGCTGGCCAGTCCCACTAGGCTTGGCTCTTCCAGTTCCTGCTGGAAGCCATGTTGCCTGGGCACCATGAGGCTCACCCTCCTGCCCCAGCCCTCCAGGAAGAAAGAGGTTGGTAACCCGACAGGTGCAATAGGACTCTGAAGAAGGAACATGAGAGCTTCCAGCCCTTGCTAGACACCAGCTGATTCTGGCTGGGGAAGTCCTGGTTTCAAACCTCACAGAAGATAGGTTGGAAGCAGGAAAAAAAAAAAGATGAAATTATTTGAGGAGAAAGTTAGCTGTCCATCAGTAACAACTTCTGCTAGAAAAGGAGTGTAGGAAGAAGAGTAAGTAAACAAGAGGCTTGCTTGACCAGGTGACACTCTTCACATTTCTAAGCCCAGTGTCCTAGCTGGAGTTAACCCATGACCTCATTCCTAAAAGAAGGGTTAATGGTCAGTAGGCACACGCACGTGTGTGTGTGTGTGTGTGTGTGTGTGTGTGAGAGAGAGAGAGAGAAAGAGAGAAATCTTTAGGATTTTTACCTGCCTCCTTCACTGTATAAGCCCAACCTGTTCACTGTGTATCATGCAGAGGAAACGGGCAGAAATTTGGCAGGGCAAGAACAAGGATAGTTCATTCAGAATCACCTTAAGAAATAGGCATTTTATCAGGAAAGTTATGGAGAGCCACTGGGGGGCTTGAAACAAAGGGTAACAGAAACTGTTTTGCTTCCAGAAGGATCATTCTGGCAGTAAGGTGGAAAATGGCATGAAGGGAACAAAGAGACCAGTGAGAAGGCTGTCACATCAATCCATTGATGCCGAAGGCGTGAGCCAAGGGACTGGCAGTAGAATCTGAGTGGCATCAGCAGCAACATGGGGCTAAAAGAGGAGCCACTGAGGTTTTGAGGATCAGGCCAGAGCAGCGATGTGGAAGGAGATGCGGGTCTGAGAGCAGAAGGGAAACAGGAAGTGGGCAGGGGTTGGGTGGATATGAGGGTGGAAGAGGAGGTATGGTCCTTAGCGCAGCTTTGTGTCAGTTGGATGCTGGGATTCAGGTGCCTACGGTACATCCAAATGAAGTATTCAGAAGACGGCGCCAGAATTCTGGCCTGTAGTTTCACTTTCCCGAATGTTAAATGCCCACTAGACTACAAAGGCAGCAAAAGGGATCTTTTACCCGGGTTATGGCATCACCCTGCTCAATATCAGAAAGTCTCTCCCTAGTCTCTGGAAACAGCCAAGGCATGAAACAGCAGATCCACTCCTATCAAGTAGCAATAAAATACCTAATCAATAAATTAATTTAAACCACCCCTCCCTTGAAAAAAAAAAAGAACAACATAAATACAATGGGAAGGAATTGCTTAATGACATTAATTGCACTCCTGCAATTTCATGGCCAATTCATTCAGGTTAGAAAGTGGAGCAGATAATTCTCTAACCAAATGTCCAATATTATTATGAAATTCTTATAAATCTACTCAGCAGTTAATTTAAAATTAGATTAGAATGGGATCATGAAGCCTGACTAGGCCGAGGGGAAAGGAAACCTAGATGACCTTTTATAGAGACAAAAATCTACGCAGGTATGAAAGTTGATTAACCAAAGGGAGTTCACACACCTTGCCTAAAAATCATGTGCACTGCAGAAGGGAGGGGCAGCTGCTTCTACGGATAGACCCATGATGGGGGCTCCCTCTGCAGCTCTGTTGGGGCTTCACATCAGACAACGTGCTCGGTCTTCTTGATGATGCCTTCTACAAATGAACAAAAGCTACATTCCAGGATTCCAAATGCTGAGGTGTGGCTTACATAATCAAATGTGAGCCAGGTGTTAGAGACTTCATCCATTCAGTTGACTCTGTTCCTGTGCTATCTCCTACAGAAAAGGCAGCCTCCTGGCCAGCTTCCACCAGAAATCCAACAACCCTGGACCTATTGTGATTGTTCGCGTTACTGAAGGTCTGTGGAGTCATGGCGGGGGAGTCCCCATCAGAGTCTCTTTCCACGTCTGTGTGCTTAGCAGCTCCATCTCTGGTCTTTCTTCTCCCTCTTCATCTACAGAGAAACCTCATCTTGAAATCTGGATACCCAAGGACTTCATTCTATCCTACAACGAACTCAACAGGCAAGTTTCTCATCAAAAGAACCCCACCACCACTACTTCAGCTAAGAAAAGAAGTTACTTCAGCTGCTAAGAAGGCACTATTCTCTCTAAATCATTTACTTCTCATTTATTTATTTATTGTCTTTCCTATCTCTCTCCAGAGAGGATCTGAAGAAACTTACAGGAAAGGCCGGGCGCGGTGGCTCAAGCCTGTAATCCCAGCACTTTGGGAGCCGAGACGGGCGGATCACGAGGTCAGGAGATTGAGACCATCCTGGCTAACACGGTGAAACCCCGTATCTACTAAAAAATACAAAAAACTGGCCGGGCAAGGTGGCGGGCGCCTGTAGTCCCAGCTACTCGGGAGGCTGAGGCAGGAGAATGGCGTGAACCCGGGAGGCGGAGCTTGCAGTGAGCCAAGATCCGGCCACTGCACTCCAGCCTGGGCGACAGAGCGAGATTCCGTCTCAAAAAACAAAACAAAACAAAACAAAACAAACTTACAGGAAAGTAGTGATGTGCTATAATTCAGCTATGAGGAAGGGAGGGAGAAAATACCCTGACCCCCTGATGATCTGAACTGTTGAGATTCCATAGGAACTCCAGCCAGGAGCTCCAGGTAGCCACAACAGAAGGGAAAGCACTGCTCTGGAATAGCTATTTATTTCATATTGTCATAATGATAAAACATCCTGACGCCCCAGAGGAGAAAAACTTCAAGGCAGCTTTCAAACCATCACCTTGGAAGGCCAAACTATTGGATAAGAAGTCCCATTTCGTCTCTTCCATAGTCATGTGACTTCAGACATTTTTCCATTGTCTTTATTCTTAAGGAAAGAACAGATATTGAACTGGGAGTCAAGAATTACTGCTGTGATGATGAACCCTGAGTCTACTGCCAAACAGCTTCACCTTTCCAGTGAAACAGGAGGCAAGAACCAAACACAGGGCTTTCCATCGCCAATGTCATATGGTTTTTAAGATAAATACCATTGGTTTTCAAAGAGTACTACACATGGTTAAACTCCTTTCTATGTGGAGAGACAGGACTAACACCCTCTTATGAATTAACTCCTAAGCTTATATAGTAGGAAGATATGTTTTTGGAGATATCGTATGACTCAACAGCCTATGGTTCTGTGTAACAATAAGCTACACATGACAAGGGGTGTTCCACCACATTTCTCAGAAGTAGAAGAAATACACAATTAGAAAACCATACGTGAAGCATGGATTGGCCTCCTTCAGTTGATCCTCTTTGGGCTTATAAAGCTCTACATCAATTGCCATTCTTTAAAATAAGGTGTACAATTTTATTTTAGACTGTAGAGCCATCATTTGCACACACATGAACATTCACAAATAATAGGTACATACAAACAATCTCACACATTTGGTCTATATTTAGTGACCTTGTTCAGCCCTCCCTATGCTAACACTATTATGTATAACAATCTTAATTTAAACTCATAGTCAAAAGAAAACATTCCTAATGAAACACAATTTCAAATTAGAGTTAAATCTGTCTCCTAGACCAAAATATACAAAAAGGCTCTTGCTTATATTTTTAAACTTCATGTGACTTATTTAAAGATTCAAGGTTTTCACTGAAATGAGGCATAGATGACTAAACTCATTTTGGCTAAATAGTAACTCAGGCAGAATTCTACCTGTGGATTTGGATTAATACTCCTCATCAAAACATATGGAAAGCAGTTTGACCAGGGTAAACTATATTTTTCTCCTGTTCTGTTTAAGGCAATGGTCTGGAAAAAAAAAAATGTGCTGGGAGGAAAACTGCCGTTTCTCTACTTACAAGTGGGCATTTGTAATAATTACATTGTGTCAGCTGCCCTTTGGTGCTTTCATTTTTAAAATTAAGTTAAATAGAACTATGCGTATCTGCAGAGCTTTTAAATTATTAGAAGGCAAAGACTCACCTTATCGATCACGAGAATACGGGTATTGGAACTTCCTGGATTATCAGACCCAGGATAGCAAGTAAGTTGCACACATGCTGTAACTTCCTACCCATTGTCCATAGCTCATGGAAAGCATTCTTTTATTCTATGCCCAAGTGTGGCCTTAGATTTCTTTTCATTGATACCAATTGACAGTACATGAGGTGAAAGCTTTTTGTATTCTGTGATGTCATCCAAGCCTGATGTTATGAGAAAGACACCAAACAAACTCCAAGTTGGATAAGATACACAGTAGTTAGGCAATAGAGCCAGGACTACACCCTGAACTCTAAACTCTGAATACAGCACTCTTCCACTAGACATTAAGTGCAATGCTGTACACTTAATATGTAATCCTAAATAGGCTGAGTGAATAAATGAAATTTTCCCCTTTGTTCTTTAGTACCTTCTCCTTTTCTTTTGGGAAGACATGTCTAGAACAAAGCTCCTAATCATGATCAAGTCATAATACTTGGGTACCAATGAAGCTTACCAGGAAAACAAGAAATATTGCAACCTATCCATATGTTCAAAATACTGGAGTGTCCCATTATAAATCATCTCATGATATTAATCCAAACATCCTACAAGTTAAATCTCACAGGATAAGAACTGCTCTGATTTTACTATTATTGATCTGTGACACCTTGAAGTGAATATTCCCTTCTCTGGCCACCATCATCTTTTTTCTGTAAAATGAAAAGTTTCAAAGATCTGACCTCTAACATACTTTTTCAATATGAAACTTATCAAGCATGTAGTTTAAATTCAGCAGCTATCTATTAATGTCTACTGGAAGCAGAACACTATGACAAATGCAAAGCAAAGCCAATGGAAAAAAAAAAAAACAACTAAAAACTAAATTCTGGATTCTGCCCTCCCTCCAGTTCCTGCATTCACTATTAGCACATGGTTTGTCTTGCCACTCGCCAGGCCCATATCACAAAGAGGGCCCAGTGTGCTCTAGAGTTGGGGGAAATCGTTATTCCTCTTTCTCCATGAAGCTGTCAGTCAGAGTAGTTTGGGAAAAGTTCCAGCACGATTTCATTCTCCGCAGCTCAATAGCTTCTCTATATGCAAACTAAAAACAAAAAACAAACAAATACAAATTCCACCAAATATACTGGTGGAGAATGATAAACCCGGAAAGGCAGTGGCAGGAAAGCAAATGTTATAAACACATATTTTAAATGAAAGTTTTGCTGAAGTTAACACCTAAAACTCACATTGTCTTAAAGCTTCTCCAACTCCTAAACTGGAGAAAATGAGTTCCTGCCCAGCTATCAATGAAGACGCTACTAGAAGGAAGTGGAATAAGCAAGCAGTCCCGAGGAAGATGAAAAACATGCCCATTCACTGTGAGAAAAAAAGTCATTACAGATCTAATAGATGTTTCCTTCCAAATCAAACATGTTTATGAGCAAAAGTAATATTTATAGTTAAATATCATATATTTATATTTAAATATTATACAATAATATATTATATAAATATTATATATATATAAATACTATATTGTTAAATACAGTTAAGTTAAAATCTAGAAAAAATATTCTATTGTGTTTCACTTTTTCATTCAACAAATATGTACTGAATCTCTTTGTGTGCTAAGTACCATTCTAGGTGCCGGGGCATTTAGTGAACAAGAGACCTCTCTCTGCCCTTATAGAGCTTACATTTACATAAAAATAAAGCCTGGAAAGCAGCTTTTTAGGACATCTGTCTAAGCATCCATCCCTCCACAGACTCAAAGATATTAATTAGGTAACTACATAATGCCAGGCTTTAGGTTAAGCTGGGAGAAAATCAAGAACCTAAGATGCAAGCACTTGTAGATAAATAAGCAACTCCCTACAGAATAATGGAGGTCTGGACAAAGCACTGTGGACAGGCTGCTTCTCCTTTAAATGCAACTCACTAAAGAGCTACTTTAATGGAGGTATGGACAAAGCACTGTGGACAGAGGGGTGATCAATGTTCTTCACATTTTAGAGGAAGACAAGTCACAACTGAACTGGCCTTTGAAGGGTGGGTAGATGTGTACCAGGTCAACTAGGCGGAAAAGGTGTCCTGATGGATAATCCCATCAGAAAAAAAGTCATGAGAGTACACAGAGGGTTGGACATCCACAAGAAGCCCTGGGGCCTGTAGCACGAGGTAGAGATTGGAAGGAGAGGATTCTGGAAAGGCAGGTTGGAGCCCCAAGGAGCTGGTCTCAATGTCATGTGCAGGAGTTTGTCCTTAACCCAGAGAAACGGCAAGATGAACCCATTTTTAGCATTTTTAGTCAACATTTGATTTAATTAAGCCTACACCATGTATACCTAAGGGAGGTGGGATGGTTTATCCCTCAATATTTTGATCCTCCTCCAACTCCAAAACCAGTGAAGGAAATTTTACTAATTATTACTAAGAAAGGAGATGGTGGTGTGACTGGCACAGGCTGGACAGAGCCCAACACAATCAGAGAGAGAGAATTTTCTTCCTTTCAACAGCTGCATCCAGTGAGCAGCTAATAACCGACTCATAGTGCCAGAGAGACTCAGTGGGTCTGATGGCCGTTAACGGGCTTTATTACCTTGTTGAGTACCTCAAACTCCAGTTACTAATTACAGGGCATCGACTTGAATGTTTGGCTATATAATTTTTGTTAATTGATTTGCATGAGGGGATTTGGGCGTGACCAGCTGTAAATTTTCTGCCGGCTCTAAAACTCCATGACTCTTCTCTATTGCTACATGCATCAATAATGACCTTGTGTATTCCGGATTGTGGGTTTCATGCATGGGCTCCTCCTTCAATTGCTAAGAACCCTCAGGAGTAAAGTTGTTATGCAAGGGCACACAATGACATGGAGGCCCAGACTGCAACAGGACACAGCCATTATCATTCATGCTATCTAGCATTTATTGATCTCCAATCAAGAAACAGATTTTGTAAGGCCAAGCCACTTCTAGCCATTTAGACACCTTGCCTGCAGTGGGCTCCCACAGCTTATAGACACGAAGCAGGTGGTTCTGCTTGATTGGTGAATCTCAAACCCTTATATCCCACACTTCCTAGCCAAATCCTTTCTACATTTCTCCTTCACTTTCCAATACCAGGTCTTTAACTTACCCCTTTTCTCATGCCTGATTCACCCTTTCACCTCCCCAAATCCACAGTTCATTTTGAAGGCATTCCTCCCCACCAACAACATTACTCTTTGGGGTCTTTAACTGACATTCTTTGTCTTGGCATATCGTATTTGTGGGATGAAAAGGGGTACAAAAAATAAAGGCCAAGATAGGAAGGACCCACAGGTAGGCTGATTCAATATTTACATCCCAGACTTCCCTGAGACCATCAGCCAACTGCTGATAGACCAAGCAGTTCACACTAACCCTCAGACCCATAAGCCTTTCTATTGCCCTGACTTCCAAGGTGAAAAATACAATTACTAAGGACTGTAAGCCACAGCACTCCATTACCAACTGAGCTTCTGGGCAAGAGATCCTTGGAAAAATCTCTGTAGTGGAAACAAGTGATCCTCAGTCACAGAAGGTCACAGATCTACATGACCTGTCATCCAGCTGGGTCATGAGCCATTTCTGGCTAAGAGTAGTACAGATTTTAAAGTTTCAAAATAATTAAGCTTTACTTCATAAATTACAGGAGATTCAAGGTTATCACACAGTGAAGTCCTTCTCCCAGCCCTGCATTCTGGTATGTTTCATCAAGGGCGAAGGAAAATGGTGGTCTTAGAGCTCCGGTACCCATTGTGTCTCTGCCTCAGTGTGAGTGTGTGTTCCACACAGAAATGTGATTATGGCAGTTGTGGCAGAAAATACACATTGACACCCTCGGCTGGCTCAAGAGTAGAGACTGGGCTGAGAAATGGGAAAAACAATGGTTCTGCCTCTCGCGTTGTGAAAGGGAGGTCACCCGGGAGAGGAGTCTTTCTTTGGGCACAGAAGCAGAGATCGTCACCCTCCTGGATCCAGATGTTCAAAGACAGTTACAGTTACACAGGACAAATACATTGTGAAGTTCTATGCACAGTATGGTGACTGTAGTGACTAACAATGTGACTGGCATTTGCTATATTTCGAGACAGCAAGATTTTAAATGTTGTCACCATAAAGAAATGACAAATGTTTAAGGTGATGGATATGGTAATTATCCCAGCTTGATCACTATACAATGTATACATGCATTAAAACATCACACAGTATCCCATAAATATGTATATTATGTGTCACCTACTAAAAATGTAAAAAGATGAATATCAGCATATTACTTCAAAACTAATTAAAAATAAAATTACATTAACATTCAAATAAATACTAAATAAAATTAAGGTGTTTTTCTATAGTTAAAAAAACAAAGATAGAAGAAATGTATCTTCAGGCATATAAACCTTAAATCTTGAAACTAACTAAATCCAACTCAAGAGAAGGCACCAAAAGGGTTTACATTTTGAGAAGGAAAAAACCGTGTGAGAAAAAGAGAAAGTTAATGAACAAAGCTAGAAGGGTTGCCCAGTTTTCCCTTTTTAAATACACCCTGGCTGTTTGGGGAGTTGTGGCTACAGGCATGGGAAGATCTTTGGAAGACTCCTTGGACTATTAGGCAACAGAGACCGATCAAATGGGAAAGATTAAGCAAAATAATACACTTGTGTATGATGCCTGACAAATTCTGTCTCATCTTCAGCTGTGAGGGGAAAAAAACCATCGTTTCCTACTATAACATTAATTATCCAACCACAGAAGAAACTTGACAAAGGCTGATGATGCGTTTAGAAATAGCGAAGGTGGTGAATCACCAGGCCCAGATCCCAGGATTCAGACACCTTAAAACCACAGCTTTCTCCTCGCCACACTCCAGGTGGAGGAAGACCCCACGTTTCAACCCAGTCAAAGCGGGATGGCATACACGGGCACTCTGGACTTTGTGTTCTGGAAAACGGGATCAATTATACAGAGAAGATGCCGTTTACGTCTCAGAACCCAACAGGCAGGGTGTTAATCCAGCTGTAACTATTCACTCTCCTTGTGCATGACTTTTCTGGAATATATTCCCTGAAACTTTGCAGAAGGAAAAAAAAAATCTCATGATCTGCTCAAAAGCCAAAGGACTGTTCCTATTCTTCATTGGGTGAGAAGCCAGTTCCTTGTCACTTCTCTTTCTTTTCTTTTATCTTTTCTTTTTTTTTTTTTTTTAAGAGCATAAAGCAGGGGAAAACAAGGGGGGAAAAGTTTGAAGACATGTATTAAGATATTTTAAAATCTGTTCCTGTTACCACTTTTAGTATGATTCTAGATTTTTTGTTTGTGTTATAATTTTTGCAAATGGTCCAATAGTGTGGAAAAGGAGGCTGCCTGAGATAGTTCCTTGAGTTGCTTCTTTTAATCAGGAAAGAAGAAACAAGCAGTTTCCTTTCTGCCCCCACAGGCCGGCACCCCTACAGTACATGAGTCATAAAATAGCTCCTGGAAGAGTCAGTTCCATCAAATCTTCTCAGCAACTCTCCATTACCTTCCCCAGAGACCTGGAGAGATGGCGCCAGAGAACAGCCCAGCAGGAATCTGTGGGAGTAAAAAGCAAACAGGAAGCCTGAGACCCTAGGAGGTAGAAGCACTCTGAGAAGGAGGAAAGTTCTGGAAGCTACAGCATTATAAGGGCCATCGTTTAGGGTATAAAGATGAAATACAGCCAAGGCTTGGAAATAGAAAGACCCTTAAAACTTGACGTCTTCTCCAGACTCCCCCATGTTATAGGTGATGTTAAATCTGAGGTGAAAAGAAGTTAATAAAGTTGTCAAAGTCACACTTTTATGACTTAGTACTGGCCCATATCAAGGATTTGCTTTTTCAAAGGATTTTCCAAGCTGTAAAATACGGCCAGTGCAGATTTAACCCAACACCATCTATCTTTTGTAATGAATGGTGAGAAGGATGTTCATCTTAAAGAACCTGGGTACTGCCAGAGCTTCCAGTTCCTTCTAAATCAACCAAACAATAGTATAATCAATATATTTTCAAGGTAGAGTATAATTTATCCTTTTCCAAGCTTCAGAAAACCAAACAACCCTGCATGGTACATGTAGTAAATCTGAAACAGAATATTTAATTAAGGTAGCACCTGGCACATGGTAGGTACTTAGTACATGTTTTTGGGATGAAAAAAATGACCAAAATCAAGTATTTTGGCCAAGTGAGAATAGATTACATCCTCTGAAACATTACGTTTTGACACCTCTTAGGGAAATAAAAATAGCCCTTTTGGCATAAATGTAGGCAACGTCATGAATATTGAAAGGAACTTCAATCCAGAGAGCTCTGTGTTGGGCATGACACCCAACTAGCTGTGTGATGTTAGGGAGGTAGTTAACTCTTCTGTGTTTCAGCTACAAATAAAATTTTTAAAAAATACCTTTTAAGGTTAAAGGGTTATTTGTGTAAACTAAGTGAAATAGTGAATATGAAGCTACATTTATGAAGTTTAAAATACTGGACTCAGCTAGGTATTTGCACTACACAGATACCATATATTTGATCCTCACAGGCCTTTGTACCCAGCTTACTTACCCCATTGTTCTCCAGGAGCCAAGATTTAAGGACAGCCCTCCCCACCACGTGCTGGCACAATGAAAGGCACTGGGCACACACAGATAAGACGAAGAAAAAATCTTTGCGAATGATTTTAAGCAGCTCTCTCACATTAGTGTATATATTTTAAAGGAATCTGATTCTCTTTACATCTAGCCTAATGACTGGCCCTAGTTCCATGACTGCCACACAGTAGGCTGTTACTAAATGACTGCTGAATAAATCGATAAATAAATGTGTGCATGGTGGAAGGAATGAAAACAAACCCAGCATTGGGATAATCGCCCCACCCCTCAGACCCAGATTAGTAAAATTCCATAATATGCAAAGCTGAAGAGAGCAACAGAGTCGGGCCTCTGAGGTATGTGTATGTTCCTCAACTGGAGCCAAATCCCAGACCCTGGAGAGCATGGAAAGCCACAGTTTGATACATGAGAGGATGTGCCAAAATCCAACCCCAGCTGCACACTGACTTGTTGGAAAACTTACCAAATTCCCTTTCAGAAGGGTTTGCTGTGACCACTATCCCAAATGGAGTGTTGGTCACATGTCAGATTTGGACGCCAAGTCCTTGTCCACAGAGTGTGGGATGAGCAATTCCATCCTGACAGATGTGATCCCTGGAGTGCTCCAAGTGACAGTGTGGAGTTTTCCACTCCTCCAGACAGTGGGCGAACATGTGCTGATCTGACTTGGCTTAAACAAAGACCCGACAGCCTTCCCCTCCCTGGAAGTGTCATCTCAACTGGAGATCAGCCAAGATGTCTTTGCAAGTTGTGGGTTCTCAACTTTCTAGAACTGGTGGGGGCTGGGAAATCTGCAGCATTAATTAGATATTAACTTTTCATTCCTCCTCCAAGGTGGCTAATGTTGGTCAAAGGCATATTATTTTTAACCTACTTTATGTCTAAATGGCTACAAAGCTCATTACTTCCTAGGTGACTGTCAATCTTTGCCTTTATTGAATAAACAATTTTTGAACACTTGCTATATGCCAAACACTCTTCTAGATTCTTTGCAAGTGTCCACTTATTTACTGCTCATCCGCTTCTCCGAGGTAAGTGCTATTATTTCCCTCAGTTTGCAGATGTGGTAATAGAGACCCAGAAACTGTTCAAGGTCTGGATTGTTACGGAAGCTGTCATCTGAAACAATATTTGATGAAAGACTGTGCACTTTGGAGAATAAAAGGGCTATGTTCCTCTTCAGGAGTGAGTCATTCTGAAGTACATTCTATGGCATTTAAAGGATGAAAGCAAGGATGGAGTGGGGAGGTCCACAAGGAAAAGTACATTGGGAATATTGCATTCACACCTCCACCTTTAACCAAGGACAGAGGATATCAAGGAAAGTACACATTCATGATGTGGTAGGATCTTTTCTCAGATTCAATCTTAGTCATTTTACGACTAGACCTCAATAAAACGCAAGCATGGTGTAACGTATATAAATATACAGCTAGACATGGGTAGATATAGATAGATAGATATAAATAGACAAATCAGACTCTGATTTAAGAACAACTTCCTACCCTTTGTTAATTGGAAAATAATCAGCTCTCATAGATCCTCCTACACAGAATGAAAGGGGGTTACTTAGCCCACATCAAGAGTCCCAGCCTTTTTGAAGGAAATGCCACACCCCTTCGAGACACGTCTCTCCCTATAAAGAAGTAGCTTTGCCTTTCCTATTTACCCATCTACCCTTGCTGAACATCGTTAAAACATTAAGCCATCATTTAACCTAAGAGATAAAATTTAACCCTGAAAATGTACTTCCAATTTTTTTTACTTACCAGTTTGTCACTTACAGCTAATCCCTTTCTTCCATCAGAAACCCTTGTCAAAAACTGATGGTTATTGCATGCTAATTTCACCACAAATACCTGATCTGAATTCTAAGTAATTAGCAAATCAGGTAACCTGTGAGATGCTGATCTTTTTTTATAACCACAAAAAAGCTTGTCACGGAGGATATTTTAGTTCAAGAACATTTCCAATCAGGAAACCTAACATCATGTTCCAAAATACCACACTGTATTGCATTCATACATTTAGGTGACATATTGACTGAGGATAATAATGTACCTTCACAGCAATCATACTGCATTTTGAATGTGCAATGGCAACGAGGTATGCATTATATATATTTTACAAGTTTGGGCAGCTGCCCATAAATAGGGATTAGCTATTACCAAATTCATTTTGGGAGGTTCTGTTTCCTATTGGGAATGAAAAGCATTTGTTTGCTCAACTAGAAATATGTATGTGTACTGAGAAATTTCATTTTGTGAGGAACTGAGGATGGGTACACTCAGATGATAAAAGATAAAATTCCTACATAATTCTGAAAATCAAACGATTGTGTAGTGGACCCTGGGATAGAAGATGACTCATTCCAGTCCCTTCTCTGCCATCACCAGCTGCGCGACCTCGGTTTCGTCACCTATAAAATGGGAATGCAAATAAACACCTACATCAAAAGGTTGTTGAAAAGAATAAAAGAAATGATGTGACAATATTATGCAAACTTACATCAATACTCCACATAAGCTCTCATGTTCCTGGCATGGATCACTAATCCAAGAATTGACAGGACCTACTTCAAACAAACAAAAAATAACAGCAAAGTTGCATAAACCTGCTTCCATTACTGATGCTCATAAAGTGGTTCCTTGTTTATAGATATTAGCTTCTTAGGTCTATAGCCTACGGTAGCATATGTAAAGTAACTACAAGGTGAGAAAGATAACTTTTTTATAATTTACACGTTCATATTACATTACACACTTTCACAGCATTGTTGTTTTAACGTTGAACCACATTTCACACTACAGTTATCTTATTGAGCTTTAATATTCAGTAAATGTGTTTATTCTTATTAGAATTTCAAACAAATACAAAAATCTCTTAAAAAACAGAATTCTGCAAATGTTAAGCATGAAACAAGGGCAAAGAAGGGGACTTTGCTGAGAATGCCTTGAGAACCTGATGCTTGGCCCATAGTAGGTGCTCAGTGGCTGCTTGATGAAGAAATAGAGGAGTGAATAAACTACAGAGGTGATAAGAAACATGGTAGCAAGTGGAGATTTCAGAACTGCATGCTATTTTAGAGCTATCACAATTGATCAGAGAAAAGATGGAGAATTCTCTGACTGGGAAATCTTAGGGGGTTATGAAGAGAGCTGTCTTCACAAATGAAGACATAAAAGTCACAATGCAGAGTGAACACAAAGAAAATACTTTTTATTTCTCCACTGAGACCCGACCAATCATTTGCCCAATGAATGAAGTTTCCCATGGAAATCTGGGAAGGATGTTTCTGGGGGAAGTACCAATCTAACGAACCCACTTTGCACTGGGGCAAGCACGGATGTTTGGAGACAAGCTCCCATTGAAAGCCAGTTTTATTTCATTGAAGCAAAAGGACAGGGGATTGGGTGCATTTGGGAGGCAGAGGGGGTCTGACAAAACAGGGGGCATCTTCTTACTCAGAAGCCCAATATGTAAAACAGGAAAAGACTGAGTTGCTCTGATTGAAGCAATGGGAGGAGAGATGACGCTGAAGCCAGAAGGACTGTGGATCCCATATGAAGTCTCAACTCCATGGTCTCCCAAGCAGTGGGAACACTGCTCTTGTGAACTATCTTTCTGAATGTTTTGAGAGCTTTACAGTAATATAGGGCAGAAAAGCAGGCAGTAGTCACCTTGATCCAGGGTTTGACTGTATTTAGGCAGCATGATATAAAATCGGAAGAATTTGGGTTTTGGATTTGAGAGACCTGGGTTCAAATGCTGGCTCTGCCATTTTCCAGCTACCTGGGCAAATGCCGAACCTCTGAGAGCTCAGTTTGTCTTCTGTGAAACAAGAATAAGTAACATCTATCTCACAGACTGGCTGGGAGAACGTAATGAAATAATGTATGCGCATTCACATAGCATGCGCTCCATAAATGTCAGTTTTCTTCTCTTCCCATCTTTTCTTAATGTTTTATTATTTTGACTGTTCTTATCTCTACTATCAGGCTTGGGTGCACATAACTACAAAAATAGAATCTCAAAAAAAAAGTTCTTATGTAGTATTTGAATCTTTAAACAGTAAGCAAATTAGATTGTAGATAATTTGAAGATGCTAATTACAGGCAATTTCTTCTCATAGCCAATATGAAGTGCAAATCTATTAGTCTAAAGACATATTTATCTTCCCCCCATGAAGGCCACTTAAAAACAGAAATTTATGGGGTCCAAATAAAAATACAATGATACACTGTGGCAACAGTTCAGTAAATTATGGTATAATCACTATGAACTGTATATGCAGCCACCGAAAATCATGTTTTTGAACCATTTTTAATCATGTGGCAAATGCGTAAGATACTTGATGCAAAAGGCAGAATGCAAATATCCAAAAATAGAAATGTAGACATATACATATACATGTTAATAGTAGTCCTAAAAGTGAATATTTCATTGTCATTGTTTTCTATTCCAAAATGAGCATCTACTTTTGCCTATAATCAGAAAAAAATGAAAGATGACCTCAAAAATATTTCACAGTAAAGAAACGACATAGCTGCTATGAACTGTAGCGAATGTGCTTTGCCATGTGATGTGTAACTTTCCCGTGCTGTAGGCATCCATATAAAAGTGCCTTGGATCATCCTTATTCCCAAAGAAAGATGTGTCTGGCAACCACGTGGTCTGGTCCTCAGTCCTGGGTCATGACAGTGGTCATGGTTTCAAATGGTTTCAAATGAACTAAAACATTTTAAAAAGCAGAAGAAGAAATATCTTAGTCCATCTTTTAATAGACTCTAGCTTTGACAAAAGGCCACACACGGAAGCACCCACAAGGGCTCCTGTTCATGGAGGAGATGCTGCCAGTAGGGGCATTTCTGGTGTTAACAGTGGTCTCAGTGAAGGACTCTATCAACTGAGTAACATAAGGGGGGAAGGTGACAGCCGTTCATGGCCCTCTCTTTAACCCTGACGTTTAAAAATAATTTGTATAAATTAATAGAACTCTAGATCGGGCTCAACTCAAACCAACTGCCTCTTATTATTGCTAAAGAAACCAAGGTAGGAAAAGTTTAAGTGTTTTATTAAATATCTATGGACCCACAGTTAGCAAAAGAGCTGAGACGATAAATGAACTTTCCCAACACACAATCCAATCCTCCTTCACTTACCTAATAACTACTTTAGCCAGCTCAATAAATGGGCTGTCTGTGACTAGTTTCCAGCCACTTACAAGTCTTCAACATAAAACTGGAAACAAGGCCACTATTACTGGAGAATTTGGCAGAACACAGAATTGTTGTATGCTCCATTTAATAGGGTCAGAGCAGGTCTCGCCACCTATGCGTCACTCACTGCACTCAGCAGAACGACTCATAAGGTGCAGGGACCTGATTTATGTTGGGTGATAAGTCAACAAATGAATCAATCAATGCCAATGGCTCCAAGTAGCAAGAGAAACACGCTTAACCTAGTAACACATGATGATTTCCTTCCATCTATTTTAGTGGGGTTTTTAAACATTCTACTTGTGGTTTTCCAGTTAACTGTCTACTTCTCTGTTCATCTGTGTGTGGATATGTTCGTATCCATCAGTTACTTTAGTATCAGTATACCAAATCATGTAAGGCCACATAGAAATTAAATGTACCAGGGGTCTGGGTCCCAGAGCAGAGCCCAAGAGGATCCGTGTTCCTCTTGGAGACACCAGTTGGTCAGGGCAAATAGAACATTAGGGATCAGTATCATGATGAGATGGGGCACCTAGCAATATCTGTTCAGAGGCAAGTCAGCTTTCCAGAAGCCATAAATTCTGCCAGGTAAAGGCCTCAGAGGGCAGGACACGTACAAGGCTCTGGAATCTGACAAATCAGACAAGGCAAGAAAACACCACAAGCAGCCAACACATAGACCTGAATCTAATCGTCAGATAAAAACAACTCAAGATTTGTACTTCCTACTGAAGAAGTGGGGACTCTGAGGGAAGAGATGAAATCGAGACCAGATGTGTGTTGAGCAGGGCACACAGGTGACATAGAAGCAGTGGTAGCTGGTCAGGGAGGAGTCACGGCTGCTGATCTGCTCAGGGGCAATGACAACTTCCACAGAGTTTGTCACAGGAAATCTGGTGTCATCTTCTCATCTGAAAACCATCACACAGCTCACACGTTGAGAGGCTTTTACCCAAAAAGGACTACACTGAACTCTTACTATGTCATTTATTTCACCAAAAAGAGACTGTTGGCCAGGCGCAGTGGCTCACGCCTGTAATCCTAACACTTTGGGAGGCCGAGACGGGCGGATCACAAGGTCAGAAGATCAAGACCACCTTGGCTAATATGGTAAAAACCCGTCTCTACTAAAAATACAAAAAATTAGCCGGGCGTGGTGGCAGGCACCTGTAGTCCCAGCTACTTGGGAGGCTGAGGCAGGAGAATGACATGAACCTGGGAGGCGGAGCTTGCAGTGAGCCAAGATCGCGCCACTGCACTCCAGCCTGGGCAACAGAGTGAGACTCCGTCTCAAAAAATAAATAAATAAATAAAATAAAATAAAAAGAAGAGAGAGACTGTTGCCCCCATGATTCACATAGAGAAACTGAAGCTTGGCTGAGATGAAACGACTTACCAAGGTGACACAGCAAGTGGAGAGGGATTTAATCCAAATTAGTCAGATCACTGAGTCTGCGCTGAATAAACTGTTAGATAGTTTAAATGCCTATACAACCAAAAAACCCCAAAGCATACACAAGATCTTACAACTGGAGGTCTCATCTCTCTGGAGAGCGTAGGTGTCTCTGAATCAATGGTACGGCCAATAGGTGAGCCCAGGTGGCTCAGTGGCCTGTCTCAAATCAAAAACATGTGGAGCCTGTAGTCTTAATTACGTATTAACAGGTGCTTTTTCTGACTTTGAGTATAAGGTTTCATCAGCACTTTAGAGACATTTTCCACATTTGCTGTCTCTCTGTAGTGTTCAAACCCAAAAATTACCAGGAGCGGCTGGCAGGCTGAAAATTTTCATCTGTGGTAAGACCACTCTACTCCAGGCTGATTAGAAAGATTGGGAGCGAAGGATTGGTGAAATTTTTAAAAACTAAAAAGCTTGTTTTTCCTGAACAATCAGGTGTCATTGCTTTTTTTATCAAGAACAGTAACACAAACCTAAGCAATGAAATCATTGCCATATACAGGTCCTGCTTGTATGAAAACGTTAGAACGGTTTGCAATTAGGACAGCAGTTGTATGCTCTTAAATACCTACAAGCCCTTTGTTCCTGTTGGGTAGATCATACGAGCTCTGGATGAATTTGCTCCAGCAAAGCCCTTTCCTCCTGAGCAATGCTAGTTACATTTTTTTCCCTCAACCTCTGACACAGTTATCACAAATTCTGAATCAGTAAGGCCTAAATTAACACTATATTCTGTACCAGATCTGCAGATTATATAGAAGGCTACTGTTAAGGGCTAAAGAGATCTGGAAGCTGAAAGACTGATTTTTGAAAACTTAAGAGAGGTATGGAGGGATAACAGAAAAATATAAATCTTCCAGGTAATTAGAGAGCACTTTCCAAGAAGCACCACAAAATTGCAAGTGCCTGTCAATACTAAAGAATACCATGCCATTGACAGTACAGCAGAGAACCCTTTCAAAGACAGATTAGCAGCTTTACCCAAGGCATCCTGCGCCCTGCACCACCTACCCCTCTCCTGTGGCTCCATCACACTCTCTGAAGCTCGTACGGAGACGAAGGCATCCTGCTTCTCTCTGCAGGTTCCCCTAGCAAACCCCAAAGAATAAACTGCTGTAATTGTGAAATACAGAATGTGGGTGTGAAAAAACACTTGTTCCATTCTTTTCACCTTCCTGCTGCCTCAACATAGGGAGTATCTTCCCCATGTCAACACCACACCAGGCATCTGGGGGCATAAGCCAGTTTTCCACGAGATTTGGGCTAGAAATATTCATTGTGGCTGCAACTCCAACTGTCATCCATTGGGATTATTTCTTGCTGGAATTCTAGCCCCATCTTCTCAACAGTTCAAAAGTGGCTGTGTGTGTCCAGCTTCCCTCTTTACTTCCAGAGTATTTCTGTGATTTTAGAGCTGCGAAGTCACACCAAAGTCAAGTCCTTTATCTAATCCCTTATTTTGATCCAGTGTCTTTATCCTAGACCATGGCCAGTTGTTGGCGGGTTTCAAAACTCTTTGTCTTTTTTCCGTAGAACTTTTACCCTAAAGAAATTCCATTCTAAATGCCAATATGTAAAATAGATCAAAGGCCTGATTAGAAAAGAGTTGGAGATCTGGGGTCCCACCAATCCCCAAGGCTGAAGAACCTGAGGGTTCTGTGGATCACTTGAGAGTGGAAACACAGGAACACGACTAGGGAGAAGAGGCGTTCATAAAAATGAAAGAGGGGCAAACAACATCCCACTTTAAACATGAAAGCTGAAAATCTTCAGCCCATTCTTAACCGCACAGGGCATGTGGAAATCTCAAACTCAGAGGCCTGCCTTATAAAAATTAATAATATCTACCCCTTACTCCAGACTCTTGCAGAGATCTCATTTAATCCTCACAACTATTATCTGTGGTTTATAGATTTTCAGCTTACAGATGCAAGATGTGAAGCCCAGGATGATGAAGTAACTTGTCCAAGGCCACATAGACCTAAGTGGCAGAAGTGTGACTTGAGCTCAGTGTGGGGCTCTGACAGCTTTACTCTTAATGCATGCTGCTCTGCCGCCAGGCGCAAGTTTTTCAAACTCTTCTGAGTGGGACAATCAGCCCAATGAAAGGATATTCCAACATGTGGAAGAGAAATGTAGCAAACGTAAAGACTGACGCCACCTTGTTGTTGTTGTTGCTGTTGTTGTTGTTGTTTTAAAGACTGAAACATTTCAAGAACTCTTTCTTTAACAGGTTACTGATGACCTTGATGAAGATGCAAGAAAGACACTGACAGTATTCATGATCTATTAAACTGACCAGTTTCTACTAAATACCTACTACATGCCCAAGCACCAGAGACACACAGATGAACATGTCTCTTGGAATACCAGAATAATTTCCCCATGTCAGCCTTTGTGAATCTGATTAGAGAGGAGGGCCCAGGGACAGGAATAGGAATAAAAACATGAACACACACAGAAAGGAGCAGGCAGAAGAACAGAAGAAAAGGGATGAGGCAGGAGCGGAGTAGTTAATCTTATACAACATTTGGACTTTTCAAACGTAATTGCACATCCACTAACAACTATTATATCACCTAATATTTACCCAGTGCTTTTTGTTTGAATCTCACAGCACCATGATATTATAGGAAGGGGAAATACAAAACCAAGTTTTACAGCTAAA
Organism: Piliocolobus tephrosceles; assembly: GCF_002776525.5. Taxonomy (NCBI): domain Eukaryota; kingdom Metazoa; phylum Chordata; class Mammalia; order Primates; family Cercopithecidae; genus Piliocolobus; species Piliocolobus tephrosceles. Next base: position 105,136,390 of record NC_045439.1, on the reverse strand, counting down.
GAATATGTGGCCTCAGAGAGGTCATCTTTCCAAAAGTCACAGAGCTAGTTAGAGGGAGAGTCAGACCTAGGATCTGGACCTCAGGACTCCCAGCACAGTGCTCATCCCACCACAGAGGGCTACTTGTGAAGCAGAACACACCCTTTGCATGTTGTCTACATCTACAATGCCTGCCAGTGGCCAGCGTGGTAATAAAAGCTCCATTCTCACATACATCTCCATGATTAGATTTATTTTTCCCCATCCTCATCCCCACAATCTCCTCATCAACAAATATCTGAGCCCAGCTATGCTCACCTCTTCTTAAGACCTGCCCTCCCTGGAATTACAATAAAGAATGACAAAGAAGTTGTAGTTGCCAGATATCTCAAACTGCAGTGACACACATACACAAAACCACAGAATCGGCTGCACCCCCAATGCTTCTCTGTTCGAAATCCAGTTCTTCTTGTAATGACATCTAATCAGGCCCCGGAATCAGCTGAAACGAGAGCTTCTGTAAAAATCACTGCTCACTTGGTACTCAGCAGTTAAGTCTCTTAAATGTCAACCTGCTAGGAATTGCTTTAAAAGATTTTTTTCCTTCATTACAAATCTCAAAGCTATGGAGTCTCTTCAACTTCCAGCTGGATCCTGATATTCATATAGTCCAGAAAATAACAATGTTCTTTCTCTGTCTGCTAGGTTTGAACAATTTTGAGTTACTTAAAGAATGTGTCCACATTATTAGAGACACTCAGGTTAATAATAAACATTGAGTTCCTTATCCATATATTTATAAGCTTTTAGAACTCTTTACAGGATGCAGATAATTTGACCAGGATTTTTTTTTTTTTTTTTAATTTTATGAAGAAGTTTCTCTATAACCAGGGCTCCAGCTAAATTCATTAGCCCTACAATTTGGCTATGTGACCACCAGGTGGTGACAGTGTGCCACAATCCAGGACCAGCAAGGTTGGCATCAGGTAGCTTTCCCCGCACTTTTTATGTTGAAAACCCAACCTTTCAAACTTAGATCTCACTTAATCCCCTGCCACATTTAAGGTGTTACTTTTAATACAGCATCTCAACCACCACCTCTGGGTTAGGTCCTTCAATCTGTGGAACTGAAATATTTTAATGTAGTATTCAGGGCCCTCCAAGGTGGTCCCACCCCACCAACCACTCTCCTATACAGTCCCTATATTACAGCCACACTTTAATGCATGTTTCCTGCACATTCACACAGATGCAAAAATGGTTCTAACATTTCTTGCTTCTGTATATTTGCTCTTGTGGATATCCCCTAATGTTCACCCACCTTTTCGGGCACCTATTAAATATTTGGAAACTGTTGCTCAGACAAAACTCCACCAGACAGTTGTAAAAGCCCAGAGTTCTACTAGTATTTAGGAATATGTTGAGTGTTGTTTCCTATAGAAAACTTGTAATGTGTATATACATAATATATATATAACATACACATATATACATATATACATACATAAACATGTAATTCACTATATACATGTATGTTTGTGTGTGCGTGTGTGTATATATATGTATTCTGAGATGGAGTCTTGCTATGTTATCCAGGCTGGAGTGCAGTGGCTTGATCTTGGCTCACTGCAACCTCCACCTCCTGGGCTCAAGCAATTCTTCTGCCTCACCCTCCCTACTAGCTGAGACTACAGCTATGCACCACCATGCCCAATTAATTGTTGTATTTTTGGTAGAGACAGGGTTTCGCCATGTTAGCCAGGCTGGTCCCGAACTCGAGTTCAAGTTATCTGCCCACCTCAGCCTCCCAAAGTGCTGGGATTACAGGCGTGAGCCACCGTGCCCGGCCCTTATATTATATATTAATCTTGATATTTTTAGGATAAATAAAAATGTGTGTTTTAATGAGAGCTAGATCACATAATCTGCCTTATCTACTTAGCTATATCTCTTGAACATCTTTCCATGTCATTAAATGATACATGAAGCATTTCATGGCTCCCCTCGCCAGGAGTCTGCCCGGTCTGGTGGACAGTATGCTGGGCTTGAAATCAGAACACTGAGCTTCAGTCCTGGTTCTGGCAGGTGCTAGCTGTGTTTGGGCACGTTATTTAACCTTTCTGAGCCCCAAGCTGCACGGGTGTAATGCTAACCTCCCAAAGTCTCTGACAGCCTAAATGAGATCACCCATCTGATCATTTCCAGCTTGCAACTTGCCTTGGAGAGACCTCTCAATTATTACTCATTTCTCTCCACTAAGTTGATGTGATTTCTTTCTGCCTCCAAGTCACACCACTCTTTGTACTTTCCTGTGCCTCCATCCTGCTGGATCTCACCTTAGAGGAGCTTGGGAACTTGCTGTATTCCCCCTGCCAGAGCATAAGAACACTCCTGAAGGCAGGGCTGGCCTGACTCCTCTGACTGGCCCCAGGGATCCCCTAGCACATGCCAAGTCCCCTGTAGACACCAGGCATCTGTGGAACTGAAAGGGGAATCCAGCCTCCCCTTCACCTTAACCCTTACCATTCTGGGCCTTGCACTCTTGCAGCCCTGTACACAGCTTAAAAAAAAGAAGTCTGGCCTCTTTTCAGGCCTTGGCTCGACTTTGCTGCTAAAAATACTTTCAGTCTGGAGCTTGGCTCTTTGGGGTCCTGATGATACCCTTCTGCCTGGTATCCTCTGCCTACAGCTTCTCTCTTGGTGGCCAGTTCTGCCTCCTCTTCTGCAGGTTCCTCGTCTGTGGCAGCAGAGGATAACCTTGCTAAGTGAGAGGAAGAGCAGTATCCCCTCTCTGCCTTTTCCTCACCCGGGACGTGAATACCACGGCTTCGGCAGGGAGCTAGTCCACACTGAGGCTTTCTCCAGCCTTTCTAGCCTTCATGTTTCCTTATTGTTGTTTGTGGCTTGGTTTTGTTTTTCCATTTTCATGAAAAAAAAAAGCTTTCTTTTTTTGGCTCTTCTTCCAGCAGTTGATTGATTTGCATTGGATACTGAAGCCACTTCCTGTTTTTCCTTCAACACCCTCCCTCCCTCCCCCAGCAACTGTCTTCCTTACAAATGGCCTCAGAAAACAAAACAAAACAAAACAGCTCACATTAATGGTACAGGGCACCTGGGAAGAAAAATTCATTGAATTTCATCAGGAAATATGATGTTCCTTGGGCAGCATCCTAGGGTAGACCTTTCTGTTGACCCTATCAGGATGGTCAAATTGAAACGAACCCCCAGAAGGCAGCCCTCACCCTGCAGGACACCTACTCCCAGAGGCACAGTGTCCATCATAATAGTTTTAAGTGTGTGTACTAGAATTGGATGTGGGTGTGTTTACCTCTGAACTGCCTCCTAGCTGTGTGACCCAAGGTGAGCTGCTATGCCTTGCTGATCCCCAGTTTCCTCATTTGTCAAATGGGTTGAGTCACAAGACTTCCTGTATTAGTTTCCTTTGGCTGCTGTGATCAATTACCACAAATGCAGTGGCTTAAATCAACACAAATCTATTAACTGTTCTGGAAGTCAGAAGTCTTCAAATCAAGGAGTTGGCAGGCTTGTATTTCTTCTGAAAACTGTAGGGAGAAATCTGTTTTGTTGCGTTCTCTATTTCCTGCAGACCACCTGCATTCTCTTTGCCCTTTCTTCCACTTTCAAAGCCAGCAGTGTAGCGTCTTCAAATCTCTTTCTCTTCCTGTCTGTGGGTCCTGTGCTTTTGTCATTAAATCTCCTTCTTTCACTCTGACTCTCCTGCCCGCCTCTCATAAGGCCTGTAATTACACTGGGCTCGCCTAGTTAATCCAGGATCATCTCCCATCTCAAGGTCCTAATTGAAATCGCATGTGCAAGGACGCTTTTCATGCAAGATAACAGATTTCCAGGTTCTGGGGATTGGGATGTGGACATCGTTATTTTGCCCACCATACTTCTCTCATAAAATCATTATGAAAATATAAAAAAAGAGCATATTTTTCAGCACAATCCTGGCACATTGTAAGTGCTCCAAATACATAGCCATGATTATATCAATATATCAATACCAGCACTAGCAGTCAAAAGAGAAGTGGCTGTTAATACTTAGTTAGATAAAGCAGAGTCATTTGGATCAACCTTGAATGAAAGCAAAAGGAAGCGTAAGTGAGGCTGGACAGCGCACAAAGACATCCTTACAGTTTCATATCCTCACTCTTACAAATGTTTACTGGGCACCCTCTAGATACCATATTTTTCCTTCCTCATAACAGTCATTTCCGGTAGATGTTACTGCCTTATTTTACAGGTGACTACAGTAAGACTTAGATTATACAATTTGGTCAGATTGTTCAGCTAGTGACCAGCAAAGGCAGGATTTGAATATGCTTTTGTATGACTTAAGCCCGTCCTCTTTCCAGGCTCCAGGACTTGGCAGCATGCTGGCTCATACACACTCTGATCATCAAAACTACACCAGACCTGCCCCACAGGCAGTTGGCACACTTGGCTTTCAGGGCAGAAATCAAGTTCTTGCTTCTCCAGTGTCCTCCACAGCCCTACACCCATCCAGGGGCACATGGTGGGTGGGTCATGCCACCCTTATGATCTTGCTAGGAACAGGAGAGCCCAGTGAGAGGCATAAGTGCTTCTGAGGCAATGGTTCTCAGCCCTGGCATGTGTCAGAATGACCCGGAGGTCCTGCTAAGACAGACTGTTGGCCCCACCCCCAGAGTTCAGTAGGTCTGTAGTTGCATCAAATAAGAACCCAGGTGATGCTGATTCTACTGATCCAGGCCCACACCCTAAGAACCCCCCTCTGCTAGGATCTGGAAGTAAATTTATTAAAGGAGAATATACTGCTCAGACGTGGGGTATTAGACCGGTCCCCACCCACTCCACTTCTGGACTTACTCGAAGCTGCTAGCCCTACTTGACTAATACTTCCCAGCAGAGGGGCAGGGGTGACCTTCTCCCCATAACCTATGACACATCGCTCACTTTCCTTCACTGCTCCTCGACGTGGCCCCCATCGGGAATCTTAGCTTTACTGGGCACATCTTTAGCGGAGAGGCCTGGGTCATCTGTCCTCCCTGTCTCTTCAGCTCAGCCAAACAATAAAATACAACACAAGACACAAAATGTTGCCTTTGGAAATGAGGCAGCTGGGGAGAGGAATAATGCCTTTAAAAGGGCAAAGGTTCTTTGGGACACCAATCCTCAACATCTCACCCTGCAGCTTAAAGTCAAGGCTTGCCAGGGTTCAAGTTCTCAAGTGTGCTTCAGTGGTGTTATTTAGATGTGACCCTATAGGCTGAAGGGCATGCACATTAGCATATTTTGTAACAGCTGTTGATGAAGATTTTAAGTTTTGCTCAGGGGACCAGTTGCAGCGAGAAGCATTTTATGAGAACAATACATATTGTAGACGTCTGAATATATTTCCATGAGAAAATAAGGATGAAGAAACAAAAAAAAATGGTATAGTGTTCTTACGCAGCAGATGAATATTTAATACACTGGAGCTTATCTTTAAGAGAAAAAAAATACCCTTTGCAATTTTACATGCTTCCTACAATAGCAATCCATATACAAAACGACAAACATTATAGCCACCCATATAAATACCATGTATTTCATTATTCCTTTCTCATGGTGGCACAAAGACCAGCTGCTACATGATGCATCATGAAAACATAAATTAGTGGTTATAAATAGCATATTTAAAGGATGAGGCCATCTAAATCGGTTGGTTTAACAGAGGCCAAGAACAAGTCTGAGGAATCAATAAGACAGGAGGGAAACTCAGGTACTAGATAGAGATTCCAGGACAGCAGCCCACAGATGCTCCACGAAGGGCTCTCAAAACAGAGTTCAAGGGGGATAAGTCTCAGAGGCCCGGAGGAATGATCCTACTTTCAGTTGACCCCTGCCACCTCAGGAGGGACCAATCCACAGACTGCTTATCACCACTATTTTTAACTTCTTGGCAATATAACCAGTACAATGGGAAAATTGCCCAAAGTAAATACATACTCTTTGATTCTTCTCCTGGAAAGCGGTTTTCTACTATTTTCCGTTAGAATCACTTCCAGGATAAATTACACTTCAGAGGCAGAGCTTAAGTCTAAGGTTCCTCTAAGGAGCATGTATCCTGGGCTGGAACGAGCTAACAGAAGGCATGTCTTTGCTCTCTGCTGCAGATGCTGTGTCCAAGCAAGGCCTTTGAGAAGCCTCTGCAAGGTTTTCACCTTCAGGCCTCCTGTGTTATTATTATTTCCCGAGTTTTGCTACCAAACAAAATTACCTGTAGTCATATATAGTTATTTTTCCATGAGACAGCTTAACATTGATAACATGGCCGGGTGTGGTGGATCACGCTTGTAATCCCAACATGTTGGGAGGCCGAGGCAGGTGAATCACAAGGTCAGGCGATTGAGACCATCGTGGCTAACACGGTGAAACCCCATCTCTACTAAAAATACAAAAAGTTAGCCAGGCATGGTAGCGGGCACCTGTAGTCCTAGCTATTCGGGAGGCTGAGGCAGGAGAATGGTGTGAACCTGGGAGGCGGAGCTTGCAGTGAGCCGAGATCGTGCCACTGCACTCCAGCCTGGGCGATAGAGTGACACTCCATCTCAACAACAACAACAACAACAAAAATTTATAACATTTTTGTGGTTTTAAATTTGTATTTTATTTTTTCTTTTCCATCTCTCTTTCCTGGTATTAATAACATTTTTGAACATTTTCTTTATACTAAGCACTGTACCAGGATCCTCTCATGTAATCCTCATCTCAATCCGCTGAGCTGGGTACCACTATTACCCCCATTCGATATACAGGAAAACAGGATCACAGCAGTGAAGTAACTTGCTCAAGATCTTGCAGCTGGGAAGTGGTGGTACGAATCTAAAATCCCGATCTGTCTTCAAAGTCTATGCTTTTAACCACTGCACTGTGCAGCCTGAATTCATCCATTCACTATATTATGTTAATACAGTTCCGTATTAAAGATAAAACTGTTTAAACTATTTTAAAACTTAGGAAGGATAAATGCATAAAACTTGGGTTGGAATTTTTTAAACACATAAAATAGTTTCAGGCATCCCATTCAGGTCTTCATGGACCCCTAGCTGTCCTGGACCTCACATTAGAAATCACTGACCTAGACCCACCTGAATGTCATTTGCCATGTGAATTTTCTAGGTCTGCATAAAATACTTGGTTAAAAATACCATCAGATGCTCTGGAATATCAAGTCAAATAAAATCAAATACAGAATGACATTCAAGGCTCTTTTTTTGAGTGTGTGAGATGGGGTCCTGCTCTGCCACCCAGGCTGGAATGCAGTGGCATGACCACAGCTCACTGCAACCTCAACCTCCCAGATTCAAGAGATCCTCACGCCTCAGCCTCCCGAGTAGCTGGGACTATAGGCATGTGAGGCCTGTGCCACGATGCCTGGATGATTTTGTGTAGAAAGGTCTATGTTGCCCAGGCTGGTCTCCATCAAGGCTCTTCTTAAACTACTCCTTCCTATCTTTTCAGATCCATCTTCCATTATCTGTGGCATGCACCCTGAGTCTGAATCAGGAGGTGAGGGGCCTGGGAATCTGTGCTTTTGGCAAGCTCCCCAGGAGACCTTTATTGGCAGAAATTTTGGAAAACATTTCCATCCTGTTCATGGCCATTCACAAACATGATAACTCTGACCTCCTGGGGCAACTCACCATTTACAAGGCACATTACCTACTCTCTCAGCTTTCTGCCAGGACTCAGGCCCATTCTCCAGCCTGAAACGTATGTCTCATGCTTTCCTCCCAGGCCTGGCTCAAAGGTCTCCTCTGGAAAGCCTTCCCTGCTGGCTTCTGTTAGAATTTGTCATGTCCCCCCTGCCCCCAGCTTACATTCTGCCTTCTTCCATAGCGAGCCATTTCCTAGTTTCACCCAGTAAGCTCTTTAAGAGTTACTTAAACTGGTTAAGTTTAAGTAGGTTCTTAACCAGGTTAGGCTGGTTCTTACTAACCTTGGCTTCCCCAGCTCTTACCCAACCACTAGCCATAGAAAATTCTTAATAGGGATCAGCAGATTTAATTCGTCACTGGCAACCACAAGTAGCCACTGTTCTGGAAACAGACCCTTCTCACGCAGCTTATGCCACTGGCAAAAGAGGGGTGGGAAATGTGATCCAGGATTAATAATGCACAAATGGTTCTCAGGAACCAGTATATCACTGTGTCAAAACTTCCTGTCATAAATTCTGACAAAATATTTTAGTATTTGCATTTGTTATCCTTATCAACCACTCTCATACATGAAATGGAGCAAATGACTCCTGAGCCTGATTACACCTTCCCAGGTTCCAGTGTAAACCTCAGCCACACAACCTTACATGTTTATCTTGCATCTGTTCCCTAGAGAAAGAGAATTTTACTGCTTGCCAGCTAATGTTTATTGCATACTTACTATGTTCCAGAGACTAAAGCCTCCACTCTTAGGCATATCTGACCCGCATAATAGCTCTCTGAGGTGGTATTACCATCGTTTTCTACATGACAGCACTGAGCCCAGAGAGGTTAAATAACTTGCCCACAGTAGCACAGCTAGTGAAGTTGGGGTTTGAAACTAAATCTGCTTGACTGAAAGCCCATGTTCTTAACTACTCTACTAGTTTTTAAATAACAAAAGCCTCATGATTTCACAGGGTATAAACAATGACATCAAAATATAAGTGGAAGAAGAAAGTCTCTGGGTCTATGCTATGGCTAGCTGGAAAACACTATTTCAGCGGTCATGGCTTTGTATCACATAAGCTCACCCTATCTAGAGCACAGGGATCATCAGGCAAAAGTCCTGGTGGGCAAGGACAGCGCTTCAAGGTGCCACAAGGGCTGTGTCCATGGTCCTGAAAGTTTAGGACTCAAATTTAGGAAACAGTATAAGGCTGTCCAGCCTAGACCTCAGTGAGCACAAATGCCAAGCTGCCTCAAGGGCAGAGTCTCATGAGGTTTCACACAACACAAAGGCCAATGAGACCAGGGAGTTCCCTCATCTCATTCTCTCATTTTAAAGATACCTATAATACGCTCATACTTACAATCCCAGCACTCTGGGAGGCTGAGGTAGAAGAACTGCTTGAGTCCATGAGTTCAAGACCAGTCTGAGCAACATAGTGAAATCCCATTTCTAAAAAAACAAAACAAAACAAAAAAAATAGCCAAGCATGGTGGCATGTGCCTGTGGTCCCAGCTACTCGGAAGGGTGATGTGGGGGGATCACTTGAGCTGGGGAGGTTGAGGCTGCAGTGAGCCATAATTGTGTCACTGCACTCCAACCTGGGACACAGAGCGAAACGCAGTCTCAAATAAAAAAGAAAGGAAGATGTGGAAACTGAGGCTCACCAAAGTTACGTGTTTGCCCAGGCCATAGAGCTAATGAGCCACAAGGCTAAGGCTCAAACCCGTATTTCTTGCTCTGAGTTGGGCTTGTCTTCTTTCCTCAGGTTTTATTTTTTAATCTCGTAAGAAAATGTCACAAGTTATTGTAGCGGTGAAACAATGAGGGCATCCACAATGAAAAAAACCTCTCATATCTCACGCCAACCACGGGCTTCTGTCCTGCAAAGATCACCAGTGTCAGTGGTTCGGTAATACACCATCGTACTGGTTCCCAAATTCATCCATATATCTACAAACACACACATTCTTTCTTTAACAAGTTGGAGTACACAAACATTTATTTACTTTGAATCTTTCAGTACTTAACATGTGTTGAATATATTCCCAGATCAAGCAGATCTGGCTCTTTCTTATTAAATGCTGCCTCACACACCACAGTCAAGAGGCCGCACGTGTGTTCAAACACTCTCTTCTTGGTAGATAGACTGTTTGGTGTTCCGTCTGCGGACCGCCCTACTGCCATTTAAGTAATAAACTCTGCTGATACAGGAATGGCCTCTAACTCATTTAGTTTCCTGTGGATCAAAATAAAATCCTAGTCTCCTAAATGGGTGCGGCTGGGAGATCACTTGCTTTTCAGAGAGTAGTTTCCATTTCCTGTACATCAGATGGTCAGCCCTTTAAGCAAGTCTATCTGCAAAAAGAAAAGATTTCTTTTTACTTTCATGTTTCAGAGATGGGATCTTGCTATGCTTATGCTGCCCAGATTGATCTTGAACTCCTGGGCTCAAGTAATCCTCCTACCTGAGCCTCCCAAAATGCTTGGGGATTACAGGCATGAGCCACCATGCCTAACTAAAAAGGAATTATTCTTACCAACTGCTTAAAAACATGCTTACCAAGCCATATGAACAAGGGCAAGCTGCAGTTTATTCATCTGTAAAATGGGAAACTAATAACACAGAGTTGTGTAATTCATAATTAAATGAGATGACACATATAATGTGCCTAAGATGATGTCAGGAACACAGCAGGCATTTAGCAAAAATGACTACTATTATTATTGCTGTTAAAATTATGGCATTTATACACTAACAAAAGAGGTACAAAGCTTTTAACATAAATGTTCATGCTTTATATGCTCTGACCTCATATTAACATGTAACTGACCTCTGGAACATTCACTGCCCTACCTTTATTGAATATCTGCCCTCAGAGGTGGGGAGAAGGGGATGGCAAAGAGGAAGCAAACAGGATTGGTTGGCCTTAGATGGATATAGATGGTTGAAGATTTAAAAGACACGGAAGACATCATCCCTACACAGCCATTCAGTGTTCATAACGCACCTTCTGTGAAGTGATGGAAGGAGTTCTGATGTTTAATTCTAGAACTTTTCAGCATCCACAAATAATGCTACTTCCAGCAGAGGAGAGGAGGATGTGCTGCTCTGGGTTAAGGCTAGACAATCCAAGAGAGCACAAAGGCACTTCAAGGAAAATGCAATTAGAAAAACAGGTGAGTGGGGACTTGGGTTTCCAGAAATGCATGCTTAGAAATACTGACAGGCTTGGGCTTTTCACCCGAGACGTTTTACATCTTTGAATATTTGTAATTTGAGCGGTCTGCACAGTCCCGATTTTGTTTTCAAAGGGAAACTTCATAAATCATTGTATTATTATTACAAATAATTGAACTAAAGACTAAGATGCGGTTGCACACACGTTTACAACAATGTGAAAAGTACAGCTGTCAGCACCAGGGCCCAGCTTCCATCACATAACTGTTTGTGCACTTTAATGGACATGTGAGTGTTACAAATCTGGCCAGGGTGGGTGTCAAAGAGGGCATAAAATCATAAAATAAAAATAAAAATAAAAAACAAGAAAGGAGCCGGAGCCTGGTGCAGTTGCTCACAACTATAATACCATATAACCCGAGTCCTCTGGGAGGCTGAAGCAGGCAGATCTCTTGAGGTCAGAAGTTCGAGACCAGCCTGATCAAGATGGTGAAACCTCATCTATACTAAAAATACAAAAAATTAGCCAGATGTGTTGGCATGTGCCTGTAATCTCAGCTGCTCGGGAGGCTGAGCCAGGAGAATCCCTTGAATTCAGGAAGCGGAGGCTGCAGTAAGTCGAGATTACACCACTGCACTCCACTCTGAGCAACAGAGCAAGACTCCATCTCAAAAAAAAAAAAAAAAAAAAAAGGAGAAAGTGAAGGAAAGAAGGCCACAGGGGAAGAAATGAGGAAGGGAGGCAGAAAAAAACCTTCCTTCCATTTTCTCATTCTTAGCATTAAAACAGACTCCAAGTGTTACACTGGAAAGTGTGTTTAAAATACTCGGATTCTAAAAAAGTGCAATGAACCTAATGCGTGTTTTTCAAAATCCTTTGATTCTAAATCCATTCAACTATAAATCTGAGTTATTACTTTGAAAGCTAGCTACATCCTGACTTTCCTAAAGTGATACAAAATATTCAATCCCAGGCCAAGAAAAATCCCAAACCAACCAACAGAAGGCAAGGAAAATTGAATACAGAAGCTTGCAACTTGAATTATTCGGATCCAAGGAAATTAAAACTCTTTCATCCCTTTTCCCCAGTTAACTTTTAAAACATTTTAAATACATTGCCCTAAATATTTGAAAATATAATCTGAAAGTGCTCAAACTCTATTTTATGAGCAGAAAAATATGGATAAATGTATGAATTTTATCTAGAGTGCTCACAGCCATTTCTTTCAAGGATACTGGAAAATACTGGTAGTGCTGTGTCTACCACTATACTTCTAAGGCATCAGAGGAAAAGCTTTTTCATATTTGGACTGATTTAACTCTAAAATAAACCATCACCCCAAGATTCTTTTTAAAAATAAAACATACTCTATGTGAAAAAACAAAAAATTATGCAATTCTTTCAATATATACGCAAATACTAAACAGGAATAAACAGGTTGTGAGTTACTTACAAAAAAGAAAATAAGCCTACATATAAATGACAAACAAGAACGTAGCAGGAGACAACTGTTAAACAGAAACATGATACCCATGGCAAGTCCTTGAATAGCTAACCATATAGACTATACACGCTTTTGAAAATACCTTTTGATGGGGCAAAATGTATTGCTATATCTAACCCATTATTGAATGTTTTTACATGACCCATCTACATACTTTTTCCTTTGGTACAAATAACATCTAAACACATGCATTCTTTTTTCTTTTGTGGATTCAAACCTAAATAAACACGGTCAGATGAAGGATTCGTGATCTACTCTGCTGGGATGTAATATGGACCCGAGGGCCTCAGCCCACAGCTCTGCCTCCTCAGGTTCTCACGGCACCTCCAGGCCTCAGTATCTCCACTCCATGGAGGGCAGGAGCATGATTTAGCACAGCAGTTCGCACAAGTGTGGTCCGTGGTCCCTTGCGGGGGTCGACTTTTCCAAGGAAACCCATGAGGTCAAAACAATTTTCATAATACTTTGACAAATAGTAGAGTTTTCCAGGGGTTACATGATGTGTGATACCACCACACATTGAAAGCAGAAGCAGAGCTGGGAATCCAGCTGTTTTCTATTAAGCCAGACATAAAAGAGATATGCAAAAATAAAAAAGAATGCCACTCTTCTAACTGGGTTTTGTTTTAGAAGATTTTTTTTTAATTACAATATGTTATTTATGTTAGCACGCAATGGGTTTATAATATTTTAAAATACACGTATTTTAAATATTTTCTCTGCATTCAGTTCTTAGACGGTAAATATCAATAGATACAATTCACATAAACAAAAGCTCTAAGATCCTCAATAATTTTTAAGAGTATAAAGGGGTCATGAGACCAAAGTTTGCCAACCAGTGATTTAACATAATGCCTGACATACAGTAAATGTGTGGCAAATGGACAAACTGATGGATTAAAGTGTTTTAATGATTGCTTTCAAATGTTTAGAGTTCAATAAATGAACATGGCCAGTAAAGATCTTTGGATAACCATCTTCAGGTCCTCCACACCTGCTTACACATGATTTAAAAGCAAAAGATGGTAAGAATACAAAACTGTAGGCTGGGCATGGAGGCTCATGCCTGTAATCCTAGCACTTTGGGAGGCCAAGGCGGGCAGATAACCTGAGGTCAGGAGTTCGAGACCAGCCTGGTCAATCCAGTGAAACCCATCTCTACTAAAAAAATACAAAAAATAGCTGGGTGTGGTGGTACATGCCTGTAGTCCCAGCTATTGGGGAGGCTATGGCACGCAAATCACTTGAACCCAGGAGGCAGAGGCTACAGTGAGGCAAGACTGTACCACTGCACTCAAGCCTGGGCAACAGAGCAAGACTTCATCTCAAAAATAAAAATAAAAAAGACACAACTATGGAACAACAATAGTTGTTGTTACCTACACTAAAGATACCAGGTTAGTATGGGTTAAAGACAAGTAAAGGGAGGATCCAGGTAGGTAGCGTTACAAATAAGTTTTCATCATCAATGGTTTCATATATCCATCCTATCACTACTTATTTCTCATTTCAGAGAAATAATGTCTTCTACGAATTTGGAGAGCATATTGTTCTAAAGCGTTGTATGAGATTTAATAGACAGGCTAATTAAACTATGCAACACCTTACATGGTTCAGTGCTTATAACCCTACAAGGTTATAGGGTCATTTGTGTGGACCAATTAGTTACCTTGCTGTGTTCTGTGGCCATACTGTTCACAACTTTCTACCAATTTTCTTCCTGGCAATATCTTATTCATCTTGCAAAATCCAGTTTGGACAATACCTCTTCCAAAAAGCTTTCCCTGAATTCTTCTTTTAAAGAGACAGTTAAAAATTCCTTCTTCTCTTACCTCTGTAAGTTGTGCCTATGTCTATGGTAGTACATTCTATTGAAATTCTGTATTTTTGCTGTCTTCCTCACGACCATGAGCACCTTGAAGGCAGGGCCTGTGCGTTACCCACTTTTGAGTTCAAGCACCTAGCACACTGCCAAACATGGCAGACACTTTAAAAATCCATACAAAAAAGGCTAGGTGTGGTGGCTCATGCCTGTAATCCCAGAACTTGGGAGGCCGAAGCAGGTCTCCTGAGGTTGGGAGTTTGAGACCAGTCTAGCCACTGTGACGAAACCTCATCTCTACTAAAAATACAAAAATTAGCTGGGTGTGGTGGTGTGTACCTGTAGTCCCAGCTACTCGGGAGGCTGAGGTAGGAGAATCGTTTTTACCCGGGAGGTGCAGCTTGCAGTGAGCTGAGATCATGCCACTGCACTCCAATCAGGGAGACAGAAAAAAAAAAAAAAAAAATCTAGTCCGTCATCTTACAGGCCACCAGGACGAGTAACGGAATTAAGTAAAATGCTAAGGAATACTAAGACAGCAGTAACATTCCATATGTTTCCGGCCCAGTCAGAAATCCAGCATGTGTGTCGTAGTGAGTTGGTCTTGACATGTTTGAGAATGAAGGGTAGCCATTCTACCATTAAAGAGCCATTAAAGAGAGCCCTTTCCTAAAAACATTATCTCCTGCAAGAACATTGAGCTCTTTTCATCCTTCTGAAAGGATACAAACTGCAAATGGTAAAGCAAGAATTTCAAATGATAAATTAAAAAAAGGTAAAAACTCACAAAGCAAAAAGCAGTACTAAAGTGAAAAAGGCTCAATTAGCAGAAAATGACCAGAAAGGGGGAAAATGTGACAATCTGGGATGCTTATGCGACGTCAAAGAGGGTTCAAAATTCACGCTCTGAAATCAATCAGACTTCGTTGCCACCTTCTCAGTGACAAGCCCCTCAGCAAAGAACACGCATTTTCATTAGCAGAGAAAAGAAAAAAATGTGTATGCCTAGGATTAGCTTTGGCAAAAAAAAAAAAAAAAAAAAAAAAGGATAAAGTAGGTCATTTCCATGTTCAGCTTTAAGAATACAGCCATATGGTAAGAATTAAGATGTTGCCCAGAATCTAATATGGGAGAGATGTCTGCACACTCCAAAAGAAGAGAGAAATACCAAATACCAGTAGCACTAGAGTGGAAATCTGAGATTGAGTAACTAAAGGTAATCTAATCTTGTGAAAAGCTACAGAGAGGAAAGGTCTTGAACATAAAGAGCTTGTCCTTTCTTACAGCCATCCACCATAATTGGATGTATATCCTTCTGTGAGACTCTGAAAATAGCAATTTATTTCTCATTCATTAGTCTGATTTCAAGATACCCTTACTGGATGTCTCAATTATAGAGACTCCAAGGTCATATAACATCCAGACACCCTTCATATCTGTTTTCTTGACTGTATTGTGACTCAGTTTTCCTTATTAGAGGTAGGTTTTAGCCAAGAGGGAAATCGCACCATGGAACTACAGAATTTTACCGGTGAAAGTCACTCTAGGGATTGACTAATCTAACCTCAGCCACTTTAGGAAAACTGAAACCCAGAGAACTCAAGTCCCTTGCCTGAGGTCACACAGCTCAGTACTGTCAGGAACAGACCAGTCCTCAGGGTTTCCTTCCTCCACTTCAGTGTTGTTTCCATGATAGCAAAACAAAGTAGTGCAGATACTCATTTGGAAATGTGTGTTTGGACAAATTGCTAGCCCTGAGCACCATTTCCTCCCTACATAAATAAAAGCAATGCTTTCCACCTGCTACCATCACCCTGGGAACATCCATGGTGTGTGAGTTTACTCCCTGGAGCCAACTGCAGGAAGATGGAAGACAGCGCATTGCATGAAGCCACAGTGCTGTTTCTGGCAGGAGGTAGGTTAGAATGAACCTTGACAAAGGCTTGAAAAGGAACTCGTGGTAAGTTTAAGAAGAAGTGGAATGTTCCCTAGCCCCAAAGTATTTGATGATTATAAAGGGAAACACAGTGACTTTATAGTGGAGATGCTTGGCAGACACCACCTTAACTAGGGAATCAGATCGAGGTTTGCATCACCAGAAATGGGACAGCTCGATGTCATGACACAATAAACCAATGGTATGATATGTTATGAAGAGCCCTTCACCTCTGTGTGGTACTCTTCCCCTAAATCTGCAGGCTCCCTTTAACCAGGGGAAAACACCAGAGAACCCAAACTAGGGGGCCTTCTATAAGGTTCCTAACCAATGCTCTTCACAAGGATCAATATCAAGATCATAAACAACAAGGAAAATCAAGGAACCATCACAGGTTGGGGGAGACTAAGTAGACCACACAACTAACTCTATGCAATGTGAAATCCAGGAACAGAGAAAGGACACTGGCAGAAGAATGAGTCAATCCAATAAGGTCTGTAGGTGGTGGCATTGTGCCAATACTAAGTTCTTAGTTGATAACTTGTACCATGGTTACAGAGGTTAACTCTGGGGCAACCTGGGAGAGGAGTGTGCAGGAGTTGCCTGTACTATCTTTACAACTGTTCTGCAAGTCTAAAAGTTATTTCAAATTTTTAAAAAAATGTGGCCAGGAGCAGTGGCTCACGCTTGTAATCCCAGCACTTTGGGAGGGCAAGGTGGGCAGTTCACCTGAGGTCAGGAATTCCAGACCAGCCTGGCCAACATGGTGAAACCCCATCTCCACTAAAAATAAAAAAATTAGCCAGGCGTGGTGGCAGACACCTATAATCCCAGCTACTCAGGAGGCTGAGGCAGGAGAATCACTTGAACCCGGGAGGCAGAAGTTGCAGTGAGCCTAGATTACACCATCGCACTCCAGCCTGGGCAACAAGAGACTCTGTCTCAAAAAAAAGTGGCTCATGAATGGACAGAGAACAGAGCTGAAGCTTTTCCCTCCTCTCAAACCCTTGTTAGAATCATTCATATATCACTCTTCCTTTCAAAAGCAGTTTGCACTAGTTCTTTTCCTCATTTATTCTGATTTTTGTGCACCCATCTTTTAAAAATGGTAATGTTTTAAAGGCAGAGACCAGGGAAGAATCTTTATCACTGCGAAGAGCACCTTGTCCACAAACACAAAAACACAAAAAGCACTTTGTGTTTTTCCACAAAGTAATTGCTCAATAAACAACTCTGGTACATGAATGAATTAGTTACAATCAATAGTCTCATGTCCTCCTTTCATACATCTCTTCCCAGCAATTTTGTCAGACAGACATGCCTTGTCTAACCTTGCCCATCCTTGCAATGGGAAAGCAAAGTTTCCCGGATGCTCCCACACACCTGTGCCCTAACCCAAAGATCCTCTCCTCATCTGTCAGTTCAGAGGGCTGAACTGACACAGAGCCATCTCCTGTCAAAGCTCAGTTCCCATGTCCACAGAACTCATAAACACATCTCTGAACAGCTGATGTTAGAATGTACTTGCTTCCTACAGATGAGTTCCATGCATTGCACTGCATTTCATGATTGTGCCCCATCTTCCCATTCCACAATTTAAAACATAAAATTTGCATTTGCAACCATGTGTCTATCCCTTCACAGCACACTGCCCTTACACACTGAATGCTGAGAAGCAATAGCTATTCACATTTCCCCGTGCTCTTTGCCTAGACTGCTCTTCACCTCCTTTTCAGTCCAGAAAAATGGCCAGTTGTCTTCCCAAATTTCACGCATTGCATCATCTCCTCCAGGAAGCCCTCTCCAGATACCCCTCAATTTCCCCCCTAAGATAAGTCTCTTTCTTCTCAGAATTAAGGACAGTCCCTTTCCCCTTAGAATTAATCACTTCCTGCTCTGTGGTACCTACGTACCTGGTAGGAAATTCTGTTTCAGTAGTTGTAACACTCGATCTTAATTATCCATACACATCCATCTCCTCAACTATCACAGGAGCTCCTTGAGAGAAGTAACTTTGCTTTATTTATTGTATATACTTAGCCCCTAGAGGAGTACTTGGCACAGAGTCAGCCGTACAGTAAAGGTCTGCTGAATCAAAGGACTGTTAGGGTACTGTTAGATTGGGAGTGGTGGCTCAGACCTGTAATCCCAGAGCTTTGGAAAGCCAAGGTGGGAGGATTACTTGAGGCCAGATTGTTCAAGACCAGTCTGGGCAACATATCGAGACCCCTATCCCTACAAAAAATAAAAATAAGAATTGGCTGGGCATGGTGGCATGTGCCTGTAGTTGTTGCTACTTGGAAGGCTGAGGTGGGAAGATACCTTGAGCCCAGCAGTTCGAGGCTGCAGTGAGCTATGATTGTTCCACTGCACTTCAGCCTGGGCAACAGAGGGAGACCCTGTCTCTAAAAAAAAAAAAAAAAAAAAAGGAGAAGAAGAAGGACTGTTACTTCTATTCTTTGGCTCCTACTACCCAGGAACTTATCAAGGTGACAGACACGTGGAACATGCAGGTATCACCTGGAACAAATGAACACAGGCTGCAAAGTTGTTCTGCAGGTCCTTTTGCTTGTTGCAGAGAGCTCGTGGTTTCGATGTGTCCCTCTGTAAACGAGGTTTCAGCACACTGATGAAGTATGAAGTGATTATCTGCTGACACTGATTTCTCTGAGCCTCTGCAGCAAACTAAATGATATTTAGCCTCCAGACTTGTTGATCCCATCTTTTTTTCTTTCCTATGAGCATTACTGCTGAATACGAGGGACAAGAAATGAATTTAGGCAACCAGACTGGCAGGATGTCTAGTGACACCAGGGTTACTCAAGTATAAAGAAAAAGTGAAATCTTCCCAGAATGTTCTCATCAGAAACTTCATCTCTGCCAACTCTGTAATCAGAGTGGTTTTCCTTGATTGCCCCCATGTTGGCAAAACCTTAGGATAACTCCTAAACTTCTGGCCTGCTACACGGCTATCTCACTGGTCCCCCAAACTAGAGATCTTAGATTTGTCAGTCATCAAATTTTCTCTCTCTTGGCTCCCACATTCAAGTGAAAATCTCATGCTTTTGATCATGCAACAACTGAAATAACCTAAACTACCACTGTGCTCCATTCTGTGGCAGGACTCAAGTTCCAGCCTTTGGTCCCTTAATTCTAGGACATCCCTATCTGCACCTCAGGCCCAGCCTAATCTCATCTCTTCCCCATGGCTCTGATGGTCTCCTCAGGAGGAGGTGGTCTGCAGTCACGTCCTTCTCTCTGATCTCTTATCACACAGGCACCATGAAATGTCCAGACCAAGAACTGCTTGCAACCGCTCTTATTCCCTGGAATGCCCCACCTTGTTTCTCCACTAGATAAACTCCTATACATCTTTCACCACCCAGCTCTAAAGCCACGGTGGTTAACCTTCACCCTAAGAAAACACATTTGATTATTCAGTACTCAATGCGAAAGTTTTCTCTGTGGCTGGCTCCTTCTAAAATGTGAAAAACTGACCATTTATGATTTGTCTGCAAAACACAATCTGTTTGTTGAGTTTAGTTATTTAACTGCTATCATGTAAGTCTTCACATGCATGTGTCATGTCTTTGATTAGACTACAATTTCTTCCTTGCTCAGAGCACTGCATCCTTGGGTCATCTAAAAAGATATGCTGGTTAAGTGACTAAAAAGCAAACATCATCCTGTATCAGCCCCAAGATTATCCCTGTAATTCTCAGACCCTGATGTGCATGAGAAGCACCTGTAAAGCTTGCTAAGAATCCAGATGTCCTGGCCAGGCACGGTGGCTCATGCCTGTAATCCCAGCACTGTGGGAGGCCGAGGTGG
>NC_045439.1:105071204-105116041 GCF_002776525.5 Piliocolobus tephrosceles | reverse complement strand
AAAAAAAAAAAAAAAGAAAGAAAGAAAAGAAAAAGAAAAAAGAAAAAGAATCCAGATGCCCTGGCACTGTCCCCGGGAGGGTCTACCAAAATCTGCATTTTCCAAGAGGTCCCCCACTCCTGCCAGTTAACTGTGCTGCTCCCCAAACATGAAAACCACTCCTTACTACTGTGGGTTTGCTGAGCTCCAGTGCCCTGCTTGCCCTTGGAACCCCCTCCGTCTGGGGCCAGAGGTCAGAGGTAAAATCAGGAGGAGCCACTAAAGAAGAGAAAGTTCAGAGCCCTCTGTGCTGGCTTCTCTTGGGAACTGGCTCCCAATCTTGAAGGCAGCTGAGAGGTGATTGTATCTGGAGAGCACACAGACTACTTATCTGCTCTCTCTGAAATGCCAGTGAGTTTGAAAGGCACTTTGTCCAATTAGAAGTGTGGAGAAATATTCATCCTGTCCATGACAAAGATGAAGTGCTTCTTTCAAAAGCGGCGGTGGCAGGCTGCCAGGTTTAAGAAGTCCAACTATTCCACATCGAGCCAGCAGTTATTAATTAGTTTTATTAGTGGCAGGTCCTTAACACAAAATGACAGAAGGAGACAGAGAATATCCCCGTCACTACTAAAATACAAATTGTCCAGATTTAGGTTGTGTTGTTCCCCAACATGTACAGGCGGTTCGCCAGCCCCAAGTGGGGAACGGAGAAGGCAGCCAGATGCCTTTCTGCAGAGTTCCGGACTATTAATGGCATGACAGGGAGACTCGGATCCTTACCTCAGGTAGCTCTCCAGGGGAAAATCCACCAATTTTAATTATCAAGGAGGAAGAGCCTCCAGGGGGAGGATGGGGAGAGCTGAGGGAAAAACCAAGAGGAGGAGGAGGAGGGGTGATGGTAGGGACGGGAAGTGGGCCCGTGTTATTCACGCTGCTCAACACGGCCTCTGCATAAGCACCCTCTTCCACAGGGAACAGTGCAGGGCTACTTTGCTGAGAATCAGTCTTACACTGTCAACCAGTTTTTTATGACCATTAATCACATTTGTATTTGTAAGCGTTAAGACAGGATAATCAAATCTCATGCTTCAAAGCATATGTTTATCACCACAGGCATAAAAGGGAAGGAAAAAGTTTACAAGCCCGCACTGCTGGCAAGAGCTGCTGCGTATCTGGTGGCTTCCCCAGAAGCACCCTGGGGGCTCTGAAGAACGTTCTGTAAGGAAGAAGACAGAACTGCCCAGTGCCTCACTTCGTTAATGTTTCTCCTTCTTTCTGCACCAGAAATTCCTAAGGCAGAAATTTAAAGAAGTCCCCCAACACCCTCTCCCTCAACCCTCCCCTAACACACCCCTGAACTCCCGGCCTCAGACCTGCCAGACCTTCTTTCTCTGCCCCCCAAGATAGAAGATCCCAACAGGCTCTGAGTGATGTTGTTCTCACCACAGCTTTTCTTTTAGCAGCCAGCATATTCCCTATCGTTCCCCCCAAATACCCAATGACCCAACCCCAAGCTGCCTGGGCTTCAAAGAGGTTTCCCCACCCCACACACCTCAGGGCCACCTTCCTCTAGATGGGAGCGGGGATGGAGAAACTCTGCCAAAGGTCAGAAAGTGAATCGTCTTTGCGGGCCAATAGGTCTCTGTGGAAACTACTGAACTCTGCCATTGTAGCCCCAAAGCAGACCCAGGCAATGTGTCAACAAGTAGGTGTGACTGTGTTCAAATAAAACTTTATTGACAAAACCAGGCTGTGGGTGGGCCAAACTTGACCCACCAACGGGGCCTACTTTGCCGACCCTTACGCTGGAGCAGCAGTGCCCAATCCAAGAATCCAGGTACCAATGAGTTCTGGAAAACTGGAGGGAATATTTTAAAAATTCTAAAGGAAAATGTGCAACTGTCTTCATCACAGCAGCACAGGCTAACCCAGATCTCTTGGCTGGAACCATATGGGCAACTTGTTTTAAGGGTACCTACCTCACACTGTCTGAGCAACAACTGGGAAGTAATTATTAATAATTTAAAAATAATAATTTAAATAATTAAAAAATCAAAATACAGCTGGATGATGAAAGTCTTTCAAAACATGGGTCCACAATGGGCAGAGGGCAGGTGATAAAAGTGGCCCACTGGTCCTCTTCTTCCTTTGACAGCAAACAGGGATTTCAAAGACATCTAAAGTCACATGTTTCCTAAGAGATTCCCTCAAGGAGCTCAACACACTTTTAACGAAGTACAACATCATCTCCTAACCTATGAGTGACCAAGGTCAAGGTGAAAAAGCCTTACCCCCACTTTCAATATTAAGAACTAATATTGCAAGTACTCACCGAGGAAGAAAAAATTGTATGAGCTCATCAGAACCAAAGGCATTACCAATCCACTCTCAGATTTTCTAGAACAGTATGAAAAAATACAGAGCACTGGGGAAAGAAAATAAGAGCAAGGGGGATGCAAGAGCAAGGAGCCCCCGCTTCTCTGGCTGAGCTGCCACGTGATAAACAGCAACCCATGAGCCTAAAAGCCATGTCTTCTTCGTCTTTGACTCCTTAGTGTTTAACACAGTCCTTAAATGTCCCTTAAATAAATGCATTTTTACATTAATGTTAGATATTATAAAAGATTTAAGATTGAACATGAGATGATCTTTGCCTTCTTAAGGTTAATGGTATAATAATGGAGAACGTCAAAGGAGAAAGACATAAATAGCATCCAGCGTCTGTATCCAGGCATTCTATTTGCCAGCTCCCACTCGGCAGCTATGGGCTCTTGTTTTTGAGAGGATCTTCTCCAGCCTGGTTTCCCAGCTCCTGGCCACTCTGCAGTAGCTGATTCAAAGGACGGCTGGAGAAGGAGCCCTGTGGGGCCAGCACAACGTCAATATCCCAGTGAGAAGGAGGGCTGCAGCCTCCACAGGGTCCCAGGTGCTGAAGACAAAACAGATATCCAGCCAGGCGCAGTAGTTCATGCCTGTAATCCCAGCACTTTGGGAGGCCGAGGAAGGCAGATCACGAGGTCAGGAGATCGAGACCATCCTGGCTAACACGGTGAAACTTCATCTCTACTACAAATACAAAAAATTAGCCGGGCGTGGTGGCGGGCGCCTGTAGTCCCAGCTACTCGGGAGGCTGAGACAGGAGAATGGCATGAACCTGGGAGGCGGAGCTTGCAGTGAGCCGAGATGGCACCACTGCACTCCAGCCTGCTCCACAGAGCGAGACTCTGTCTCAAAAAAAAAGAACAGATATCCATCATTATTCCAGCATTATTTATCATGGAAAAACCAACACCAAACTGCAAACAATCTACATGTTTGTCAATAGGGATGAATAAATTAATACATGTCTACACCAGGGGAAATTTTGCAATTCTTAATAAAAAGAATAAATGAGATTTATATCTTTTGGCCTGAAGTGAAGCTCATTATATCTTTTAAAGTTTATCTGTTCCTCAAACTCCAAAAGCCTGGTGAGGCGAATTGTCATGCTTATCAATAAAAATTATTTTTCTCTGTCAATTAGTATTTGGTCCAGACAAAAAAAAAAAAAAAAAAATCACTGTGTCTTGCTTTAAGAACATCAGTGTGCTCAGAACTAACATTAGGAAACACACACAAAAATAAAACCTGACTTTCCAAGGGGCATTTTCCTATCAACAAAAGGGACACCAATAAGTTCTATAAAACGGATTGTTTTACATGGTGCATGGAAAGCATGATGTTGCGTAGAAATTAAAGTGATATGAACTTTACAGAAACATGTCCTGCATAAAGTGAGGCCTACCTTCAAACATCAGAAGATGCTTTCCTAAAAAATAAAATCATGAGATAGATTACATGAAGAGTTCGAAGGAGGCTGGGCATGGTGGGTGGCTCATGCCTATAACTCCAGCACTTTGGAAGGGCAAGGTGGGCAAACTGCTTGAGCCCAGGAGTTTGAGACCAGACTGGACAACATCGCAAAACCCTATCTCTATAAAAAATACAATGGGAGGCTAAGGGAGGCTATGGGAGGCTAAGGGAGGCTATGGGAGGCTAAGGGAGGCTATGGGAGGCTAAGGGAGGCTAAGCGAGGCTAAGGGAGGCTAAGGTAAGGAGGATCTCTTGAGCCTGGGAGGCAGAGGTTGCAGTGAGTGAAAATGGCACCATTGCACTCCAGCCTGGGTAACAGAGTAAGATGGTCTCAGAAAAAGAAAAGAAAAAAAAAAAAGAATTCAAAGGAGAACTGACATATCACCCAGTGGGTATATTACAGAATGCTTGCATGTATATGTGTGTGTGTGTGTGTGTGTGTGTGTGTGTGGTTTTGTACAGATTTATATAAAGTGTAAATGCTTTTGCTTATATATATGAATCTCATTTTCCCAGTGGCTTTCCTTAAAAACTAAACAAAACAAAAACACCTTATTGATCTTTAGTAGCTCGTAAGCTGATTCTTAGCCTTTCAGCTGAGAGGAAATGGTCTACAAAAAAAAAACTAAATGCATCAGGGAGATTTTTCATACATTCCCATTTCCATGTGGGAAGCAGCATTATATACTGGAAATAACATAGTCTTTCAAATAGAAGATATTCGTATTGAAAGGCTGGCTCTACCGTTATGGATTTGGGCAAAGCTCTGAACCTCTGTTTCCTCATCTAAAGATAGGAATAGCTGCACTTTCCTTGCACCATCATCATGCAGAATGGAAACACTACACATGAAGCCTCTGGTACAACCGCTGGCAGAGTACACACTCAGGAATTGTCATCTGTATTATTATTTCACAAGCTGACATTTGTTAAAGGAAAGCACATCTAGGCTGCCATCTCCCTCCTTGTAGCAAGAAAAAAGGAAAAAAGAAAAGAAATCAGTTCTCATCAAGGGCACATCTAATAGTTGAGAGTGAAATGTGAAATGGGAAGATGACACCAACATACAACCAGCCCCTTTCTCATTCATTTAGATGTGTCCCAGGACACCACAAGGCTGGCTATTGTACTTCTTAGGCTGTGTCAAAACCATTTTAGTCAACCCCAGTGCTTTGCAGATAAACACATTGCCAACCTTTAAAATATTCATCTTCCCCTCTACCGTTCCTTCCAATGGAGTTGAGACAGTGACTGCTTATCGGTTCTCCCCTTCCAAACAATAAGAACAGTAAAGTGGCACTCATGCAGATGCAGCACACACAGTAATCCAAGGACAACTCTGTCCATCAAGAAGCCTCAGCAAGACCCAAGGTACCAATGGGCTCATTTATGATTCTGTGTCCTCACATTCTGTAGTCTTGCATCTGTTCTGAAAATCTGATGGTTTATAAAATAACAGGAATCTTTAAAAATTAGGTCTGTAGAGTGGGATAGGTCTGAATGCCAAATACCATTGCCATCCAAGCTTCACTTCTCTTAGAAAAGGCTGCCTAGAATGATCACAACTGCTGTCCAGGCTCAATCTAAACCTTGTTTAATGGTGCACAAGGTACTTGGGTTGATAGAGCTACGTGCAGGTTTTAGGCAGTAGCTCTCCATAGAGCATGTTGCATGCAAACAGAGGTCATGTCAGCATACGTCACCCTTAACCAACACGGTGCTATTCAAGTAAGTGCCAACCTGCGGTTTCAGCAACTGTGATTTATTGAGGAGGGTGGTGTGAATAATGCGGAGGACTTGACCACTGGCCTTTAATTCCTCTCATTTAGACAGGCTGCTCTTCACTATAAAATAGTCATTCTGTAAATTAATGTGTTTTATTTTAAAAGTGACATGTTGTACTGGCTTGTGCTTAAAGGCAAATTACTCTGGATTGCCAGTTTCCTAACCAGGCTACAAGGGATCCAGCATACTCTACCCAGAGTAGAGGAAAAATCTGTATGATCAGTAAAAGATGACAATATCTACCACCCCCACCCAGGACCCAGGTACCCCATTCACCAACAAGGACACACCTGCTACAAAATAAGGGGTACAGTGCTCAGTAACTGAGGACCTCTCTGCAGCTCAGCACTGGGCCCTGCCTAATCTACCTGGAAGCACCCCAAAGACAGTGAGTGCCTGCCACAATTCACTGTGGTCTACACTGCTCTGAGACTCAAAGCCAGTCAGGCGGCAGGCAGTGAGTGAGTCTGTTGCTTTCCCTTAGTAGTGAACAATGATTTACAGAATAAAGTATAATGCACACTGCTACCAGTACACACCCCAACCTACCACGCTCCTCAATGAGTATGTGATTTGATTCCTAAAGACTTGAGTTCACCTCCCAGCTCTGAGACTCTGGTTGTCACAGAGCTCCAATGAGTCCCTTAACATTTCAGACTCTACATTTTCTAATCTGTGAAACGGAGCTAACACTTGCCTTATAGGGCTGTTGTGAGGTCAAACAGACAAGGTACCATGGCAGTGATTGGTCAACGGAACAGTGTTTGCAAATACTAGTTGCTGCTCTATTCCTATTGTCTTGTAACTCCTTGGCACGAAACCTTCAACAACTCTCTATTATCAAGTGAATAACAATGAAACTCTAGCCCAACAATTAAGGCCCTTGCCAGCCCCTATTCTCTCCCTACCTTATAGCTTTCAAACTCCCAATATGAACCATCTATTCCAAACATACGTCATTTTACTAATCCCTGAACACATTATGCCAATTCTTACCCCTTATACTTTGTTCCTACCATCCTGAAATACTTGTACTTCTGTCTTCAGCAAAGTTTAGCCTATCTAAATTCTATACATTCATAAAACAATGATATATTTTTAGAATCTATACATGTTCTACAAGAATAGGCACAAAACTCAAGTCCTACCACTGGGTGTACTACATCCCAGCCCCGCACACAGTTATTGTTGGAGAAGGCTGGAGAAGGGGCATCACACGAACCAGCCTAAGCTAATGAGTACTTTTTTAAGGAGTCATTATAGAAAAAGTTAGACTTTTTTCCCTTAGGTCTCTTGCTGTAGAGGAACTACCTGTGAATAGAGAAAAGTCAACACAGGAACACTTTGACTCGCTGGACCCAGCCCTTCCTGAAGTTTGATCTCTTCCTTAAACTTCCCAGTTATATGAGCCCATTCATTCTCATCTTTACTTAAGATAGTTTGAGTCTGTTTTTTCTCATTTGAACTCAAAAGAGCTATGACCAATGCCAATAATAATAAGAGCAGCTCCATGTGCTTATGGAGAAATATTATGTTCACTGCTTTACATATGCTATATCCTCTAATTCTGTAATTTTACAGTTGTGGAAATTGAGACCCAGAGAGGCTCGATCATTTTCCCAAGGTCACACAAATAGTGACAGTGTCAAGTGTCACCAGTCCCGGCTTAATGCTTCATTTCCACCATATGCCACCATGAGACACTAACCTTAGTGGATGGCTCCAGGGGCACGTAGGAAGGGTTGCTGCTCTTATCACGGCCCCTTTTTCAAGAATTGCTGTAGTTGGAAGCAGCTCCACAGCAATTTCCTATAGCCCTGGGGAGTGTGCTTTTACCAATGGCACCTCTAGCTGCCCTTCACTCTCTCTTGCAGCGGGGCCAAAACTGATAACGAATGGCCCGTGGGAAGCGCACGACGTCCAACGTGAATCAACGACAGCACTAATGAAATTGCTTCAAGTTCTAGAGCAGAAGGTAAACTGAATGCCTTTCAGAGACATTTGACCTTGTGCCCTTCCAAGTTCCCAGAGAAGAAAGAAAATGCACATGGGGCGCAAGCCAAGAGTAGGAGCAAGCCTTCACATATTTCTTATTTTGACTTAAAATCTGTAACACAGGCCGGGCGCAGTGGCTCACGCCTGTAATCCCAGCACTTTGGGAGGCCGAGTCAGGTGGATCATGAAGTCAGGAGTTCAAGACCAGCCTGGTCAACTTGCTGAAACCCCGTCTCTACTAAAAATACAAAAAATTAGCCAGGCGTGGTGGCAGGTGCCCGTAACCCCAGCTACTCGGGAGGCTGAGGCAGAAGAGTCACTTGAACCCGGGAGGTGGAGGCTGCAGTGAGCCGAGACCGCGCCACTGCACTCCAGTCTAGGAAAAACAACAACAACAACAAAAAACTGTAACACTTCCTCACTTACTCACTTAGATCATACTGGTGGAGAAGGTAGTATTCCACATACATGATTTCATAGACAATGGACATTTGTTTATTTTTTCATGGTTCCTATTTTTTAATGCAACATTGTACATTTCAGTGTGGCAGGAAAACGGTTTCCTGAACCTTATTTCATCGTGGCCTAAGGCTTGGAGGTTATTAGGTGGTATAGAGTATTTCTAAAGCACAGGTAGAGCCACACGGCCTGGGTTTGTATTCCAGTCATATAATTTTCCAATCGTGTGACCTTGGGCAAGTTAATTAACCTTTCTAAGCTAGCGTTTTCACCTTGTAATATGGAGATAATTGCAGTACCACTGTCATTGAAGTGCTGTGAGAATTAAGTCAATGCAAGTAAAATGATTAACATAGCACCAGAACAAAAAAAAAAAAAAACCCCTTTAGTTGCTATTGTTAATAATAATAATATTGTTAATGTTGTTATTTCAACATCACCAATTATGATTTTTTTGTGACACAGCAATGTCTTTAGGATCTAAAGAGGTATACAGGTGGATCTACCTTATCCCTAAATGGCCCCCGTCTCTTTTTTAAAAAATGCATTCTGTAGTTCTTTTGACTCTAAGATTTTAGGTTGTCAGCTATTACTGCTGTCAGCCTGGATGTTACTTACATTCCGCTTCCAATGTATAATACAGTGTAGCCAAGCTTGTGAAAGTTATGCATTAAACAAGATTCATATCATTAAGAGTTGCAGTAACTCTCTTAGCCACTAGAGGTCTACTCCACATTCACGGGTTTGCTGCTGTTCTGGGCTTCCCAGAGGTCTGCGGGTCTCGCCAGGGCTCCAAGCTTTAATAAAGCAAACCACGGTAGATACGGCAAGGATTTCCTTAACCTGGCATTCACAGTTCTCCACAGAGGGGTTCTGATCTACAGTTCTAATCTATGCCACTATGTATTACACACAAACCGTGACTCCCAAAACAAATGCATATTCTCATTGTTTTCCATATGGACCTCAGCCTCTTCACCTCTGTGCTTTGATCCTACTATTGACCCCATTGATAAGCAATTGCCGGCCTTCTCCACACACAACCCCCAACAGTCTTTCCACCTATCCAAATTTTCATCCTTCCAAAACTGGTCAGATCCACATTTATATGAAGCTTACCTAGTGATCTACCTTCTCCTTTGAACTCACTGAATTTTAGGTCTATACCACTCATTAGTCAATGAGTCACAGCCTATTTGTGACATTTCTCGTATTACTCTGTGCCTTTATTTAACTCAGGGCCTACTGACACTTTGCCTCTTCATCTAGATGGTAATCTCCTGAGGCCACATCCCACATGAGTGTCAAAAGGCACGAAAGGTCTGACTACTTATTGAGCACCTAAAATGTATGTGCCAAGCACAATGTTGGTCATTTTATAATCTTGATCAATAAGCCTACTTGATAGATATGTCTATTCCCTTTGCAGAAATTGAGCCTTAAAGAGACAAAATGAGTTGGCCCCTAAGGCCTCACTGCTGTTTTAGTGGCAAAAACCACAACTGCTTTTGCACCAACCTAATAGTAAACCAAGAGTCACAATTCAAATCCAGATCTGACCCCAAAAGTTATGTAATTTTTCCCCATTATATCACATCTGTATCACATCTATCCAATATTGCAGGCTGTAACTACTCAATAAATATTCAGGGGTAACTTGAAGGGCTGGGTAGCAGCTTATGCTGAATATTTGCAATATCAGACTATCAATCAACCGGTAGCTTGCATCACCAATCCTCAGACCCCCTGAGTCCATGTGACAACTGAGCAGCTCAGCAGTTTACCTGATAAGCCAGGACTATCTAGGGATGGAAAAGTCTCCTTCTCCAGCATTCCAGCAGTTCTGAAGGTCCTGTGCCTGGTCTCGCCAGCCCATTACAGATTGCAAGGATCTAATGATCTTCTCAGATCGAAACTGAGGAGACAGGAGTCACTGAGAAGCTGCACAAGCAGCACTCAAGTGATTCTCAGAGAGTACATGAGGCTAACGCACACGCTTTCCCTGCTAGCAGCCTTGTAATTCCAGTAGCACTACGACTCAGTTAGCCATAATATTATGAAATATGTCGCAAACAACTGGATTTCATTTCAAACAGCATAAATTAACAAATTGCACATGTGCACACAGCATCTGCTAACCTAATAATTAAGATATTTAAAAAGTCACCTAATGGCACCAAAGTCAGAATAACGGAATAATTGTTACAGTGTTTTACAAAAATTTAAAGACACATCATCCAGTCACCCGTGCAGCGCACCAAACGGAGGGCTGCTTTTTCCTGGTCTCTTTGAGCACCGTGTTTGGATTAGCATGATGTGAAAAGCAGCAACTGCTGTTATGTAACTAAACCCTGCATATACAGTTGTCAGTCTGGGTAAATTTAACTCTGCAGGTTTAAGGCAGAGCTTGCTTGCCAGAGCAGAACTTAGGAAACAACAAAAATTTAAAGACATATTGCCCCGTGGACCACAGGGGAAAGCCGATGAGGTAGCTGTTCAGGCAGCAAGGTGCAGAAGGCCAGCGTGGCTTGCCGGTGCCACGCCGGAGCCTTAGCCCCCTATAATAGCTGGTTTGAAAACAATGAATACTGACAAGAGCATGGTTGTTCAATTACAAAGCTGTCTGCATTTTCCCTCTCCCTCCATGGCAATAAAGGCACTTAGGGGGCCTAATGTAGTTCGGAAGGAAAGGCACTGAAACCTAGAATCAGGGGGAGGCTTTAATAACAGGTTGCCTTACAGGCAGAACAAAGTGGATCCCGTCTCCAGGCAAGGGCTCCACCGTTCCCATGGTGTGGAGAAGGCTGCCAAGAGCCGAACCGCGGCCTGAGTTCTAAGCACTGCCGGTCATGTGGCTCACGAGAAGCCCATCCACCTTCCTGCACCTCAGGTTTGCCAGATGGAAAATAAGGGATGAGGGTTAATTCTCCGGTGGTCCCTTCCAAATCTATCACTTCTCCCTCTGGTTTCATTGGCAGATCTATATTCACTACAGACAAGGAATAACTCTGTAGGTAGCCTCTCATTCTAAACCGGGCTCTGTCAGGTGAGGCTGAGAGAAGGACATTCACTGGGAACTGTCAAGACGTCAAAAAATACCAATCCCGTGGACCATGTTTCCAATCCTCCTTGCTACCCAGCCGAACTCATTACGAAACAGGTTTGTCCTGGATCCCATCCAAAAAGACCTGGTGAAGTCAAGCGCGACGAGGAAGTTCCCATTTCTCAGGTGTCTCTCCATGCACATCTCAATGCCTTATGGAAAGAGGCATAACCAGGGAAGAGCCTACCACCACACGCTGAAGGGAAGATCCCGCCCAGGGACGGGATTCAAGAGAGGCTGGAGAGTGGTACTGCTTTGGTTGCTGCTTCTTTTGTGTGGTACCAGGGACATACTTCACAAGGATGTGAGTAGACTCGAAGGGATGCTTAAATGACTCAGAGCATTTGAAAGATTTTCCACTCTGTTTTATAAATGCAACAGGGCCAGACCAGAGGAAGCAAGTAAGACGCTCATCTCAGGCGCAGGATTTAAGGGGATTCCAAACAACTCAACCATCGAGATAAATAATATTTTAGTGCAAACTTAAAAAAAAATTGATATGAATGCAAATAATCAATGACGAACAAAATACCAAAACGTTAAATAAAGAGAGCAGCAGTCTAGGAATAAGCAGACAGCCAGGTTCTTTTAAAAGAGTAGGTCTGGCTCGTGTAAAATAAACCATTGTAACATCTTCCAATCCCGCTTTAAATTTAGATCTAGGAAGATAACCTAGATCTAGGAGACAAAAGTGCTGATGATTTACCCACATTCTCATCTTTGTCATATCCACATCTGCATTTGCTAAACATTCTCATCATGGATGTTCGGGAATGAGCATTACCAGCCGCAGAATTGTACTAGGAGGATACGCCAACAAAAGGTACGCAGCTTCCATCCTTTGAAACTAGACTGAACAGAAATGTTCAAGGATGACTGTAGGAAAATTCATGTCCTGGAAAGAAGTATTATCTAAAAATGTTTGATTCTAAGATGATATTTATTTGAAATAATTATTATTTGAGTAGAGATAAAGCTTTGGCCTTCATTATATTCTCTCAAAAAAAAAAAAAAAACAAAAAACAAAACGAACAACAACTACTAGATATACTGATACTTATTTATTCTCTGGAAGTGCGGTTCTGCTGATGCCACCCACAACTCAAAAACCTCAGAGGGCTCCTGACTGCCTGTAAACTGAAATTCAAATTCCAGAGCCCAGCAATCAAGAGACCTACTCTCCATACCAATTCCTGCGGTTTCCCTTAACGCCCCCTTCTTTCACTCATCTACCAGCGGCCCTGTGCATTCTCCCAACCCGGGCTTTCCAGCCTTCCTGCCTGTGTGAGGCTCTTCCCTCCTAGCAGCAGGAAGGCCCTTCTCTCACCACCTGCGAGTCCGTCCCTCCTTTTCTAAATCTTATTCATTCTTCCCATCTCAATTCTAAAACTGCCTTCCCTGCGAAGCCTTAGAACTCTGTCAGGTGCTGAATTATCAGACAAAGAAAAGTTAGCAAGTGATGGCCCCAAGTAGCTTTTGCATTTTCATTTAACCCTAAATTAACCAAAATGCTTAATTTACCAAAAATGCTTCATTTTGAAAGCACACTGATTACTCCTTCTCTGCCCTCGGGAGCAGTGCCAATAGGGGAAGGAAAGAAAGGAAAAAAATGAGAAAAAATAAAGCTTCTTTTCCTCACGGACTCCTGGAACAAAGCAGATATTCAAACAATACAATTGTTTGAATAAAATGAATAAACAAACAAATACAATTTTTTAGGGACAAGAAGTTAATCCAATGGCCCCAGGAATCAGATACAGATATAAAGATAAATATTCTCTGTATCCCAAAAAACCCCCACACACAGAAACACACACTACTCTCGGCCCAAGCAGGGAAAGAGAGAAAAATCCCGTTTTGACTCCTGAGGCTTAACTGGGATTCCCTGCTCTCCCAGACCTGTGCCTCCCGCCCCGGGTGATTTGTTTCCGAAACTAAGGGCCTGGTGCTCAAAGCCCGATTTTCCCCGTGCAGAGCAATTCAAAACCATCTTAGTCACACAGATAGAAGGTGAAAGTATATTGCAAGCAAACTACTGAACTGAGGTCGAGTTTATCAAACCAATTACACTGAGATGTTATGGGAAGGGGGGGAAATGTAATCACATATGACAGGGATTATCAAAACTGCTTACACAGTAAATCAGGAAACTGATTACAGGCTGACAACGGCATATACCTGACTGAGGAACTTTAGGCTCAGATTCCCCAGGCTTGTAAAACAGAAATAACAATGCAGAACGAGCTGTGCCGTGCTGCTGGGCACCAGGGCACACCTGGGCAAAGGGTAGAGGGTGAGAAAGGCCTGGGGCAGGTGAAGCAAGAGTCCGTCTCAAGGACCCTTCTCCAAGACCTTCTTTTGCAGGGTGCCCTTTCTTGTGACACTATTCAGAAACATCTTAATGGGTCCTGACCTTGGTCAACACAGAATTAGAGCAGTAAGTCAGGGGTGGGATGAGGAAACTCCTCGGGGAACAGAAAGAGACACAGAGAAATCAAAGTCATACATTGTGGTAAGGACTGGGGTCTATCAGAGCTCCACCCTGACAGGAGAGTCGGGAAAAGAGTCACTCTGCTTCGTTTCTGGCATCAACTGACTTTCTGAGGGATGGCCTAGAAAGCTATATGGGGCTTCACGAGTAGGGACGTACAGGCACACTGAGAAGCTCTCGCTCTTTTTCGGACCCTGCCTTTCAGGATGTTGAGAGGCCATCCAGGGTAGGCAAAGGCATGCAGAGTGGTGTCATGTTGTACCCCAAATAAAAGAGCAATAAATTAACTTTCTGGAATGTAGAGTCACCGCAGGATCCATCGGGGCCCAGAGCAAAAGCAAACTGCGGGAGATACCAAATGAATCACTGACAGACAAGACACCAAAATAGAGGTCCTAAATAAAGCAACTGACCTGGAAAGGGAAATAAATACCTACATTTTAAAGGAGGGCCCTCCGAGTCTTCCCTGTGCCTCACTAGGTTTGGGGTTTTGTTCACAACTGTGGCGCCTTGAAACACTCTAAGAAGTTTGGCTGACTCAGGAGGGCACCGGCTTAAACTTTATCAACATCGGCGACAGCCGTGATTTGCATCAAGTTCAATGCTGTCCTTTTGGCAGTTGTTGCACTTAATTGAGTGAAAAAAGCTGTCAGTCTAAAGCCCCAATCCCAAGGTAGACTCACTCTGAACTAACCATCTGCCAGGGCTTCTCCCAGGGTAGTCAACACTTATCATCCAGAGGACTGGATTCACTTTCTCATAATTAGATCATTCCTGAATTAAATTGACGGTCCCAGGGAAAAAAAAAATGCAAAGTGTGTTTTGAGACCAGAATGCGGAAGCCGACTTGTTTTAACAAACGCAGAAGACTACATATTTTTCCACCGCGACAGAGTGCCAAAATAAATGACTTTTCTAAATTAGGCTGCACAACAATTATTATCTTTCATGCCACCCTTGTGAATTATATTCAGGTTTTTATTTGGAAAGTTAAGGCATTTCTTGGAAGCTCCACACACAAACCCAAAGAATGGGTAGCTAGCTGTTCACAGTTCCAGGTACCCAAGCAAGGTCAGGCCAGGTTGACCAATCTTATCAAATGCTATGAATGCCAAAGTCTCTGTGCGTTTGTTGGCACACCCATGAACCTGCTCCTCATTCAAAATAAAGGGAAAGAATTACGGGTAGTTTCTCGTATCCCAAGGTAGCCACTTGTTGGAAAGGCCTGGGTTAGGGGAGTCAGGTCAAACAACCCACTAAGAGATAAACCTGGAACTAGCCCCCAAAAGCAACACAATCGTGCTCTAAGCAAAAACAGTTGAAGATATGAAACGAGAGGAGAGTCTGAAGGTTTTTCTGTAAACATGAGTTCATTCCCTGCCAGTAATTGGGTGATTTGCCTCGAGTCAGATTCAGTCTTGTGGACACTTAACTGCACAACGTTTTTCAAACATTGCACATTAACTAAAATTTTTCCAGGAAATATTTCTGAATTAAAGAAGTAATTATAATTTTTTTCTATTGTTCTTCAGAAGTTTTCACACCACTTGGTCATCACTACTTTTCTAATGAAACACAGAGACAGAAACCAGTGAAACACTGTCTCATAGGGCCTTCTCCAACCATGGGTTAGGAAAGATGAATTTAACTCAAAGTAGAATGAGACCTAATCTGAATATCCAGATAAGACATTTCCATGCCTGCTTTTGCAAAGATATGATATTAGAGGTAAGATAATGGGAGACACAAAGAACAATTAGGTCCTTATAACATTACAAGCCAAATCGAACTTACTATTAGATTCTATGTAATATCTATGTATATAATATTTCTATTTCTCAAACTTTTAATATTTATCAATCTGCTTCATTTTTTTTTTTTTTTTTTTTTTTTTTTTGAGACGAAGTCTCACTCTGCTGCCCAGGCTGGAGTGCAGTGGTGTGATCTCGGCTCACTGCAACCTCCGCCTCCTAGGTTCAAGCGATTCTCCTGCCTCAGCCTCCCGAGTTGCTGGGATTACAGGCACGTATCACCATGTCTGGCTAATGTTTTTTGTATTTTTAGTAGAGACGGGGTTTCACCATGTTGGTCAGGCTGGTCTCGAACTCCTGGCCTCATGATCCTCCTGCCTCGCCCTCCTGCAGTGCTGGAATTATAGGCATGAGCCACCGCTCCCGGCCCAACCCTGCTTGATCTTAATAGTCACCTGCAGCATTTCTTAAAAACGTAGGGTTTTTGGGTCTTTCTTCTAGAGGTTTAAATTCAGTAGGTCTGGGCCTCAATAATCTTTTACACAAACTTACCAGATACAAAATCTTAGAGTGGAACACAGAGGCTAGAATCAAAGCAAGAAGAAGAAGAAATGTACAGATGATGCAATGTCGGCCGGGGTCAGGGCACACACCTTCATTTATACATACCCTAGGAGGGTAGGGTCTGGGGTGTTAACAACCTCATAGGAGCAGGAGATGAGATCTTGCAGCCTCGCTAGAAGCTAGAATTCAGATGCCTATTTTAAAAGCATCCTTGAAAAACAAACCCCTTTATGAAAGAACGACTAGAAAAACTCTACCCCTTGCCCAAGGAAAAAAGGAATTTGCCATCTACCTGGAATTCCATGTAGAAAAAACAAAAAATAAAAAAAGGCCCAATGAGAAGCTGAAATCCTAAACCTATGGAATATGCCAACATATTTAGGCTCTGAATTTCCACTACCCTGTGTTGCAGGATAGAGATACTTCTATGACCCAAGAAACACAGGACTCAGTGAGAAAAGTAATTTCTGATAAAGATGATTGTACAGTCAAAAATTACTATCACATAAGGAACAAGTCCACTATACGTAAGATACAAATAACAGAAATTAGTACACCTTAAGTACTTGACATAATTGACTAGTATTAATATAAAACAAGCCAGTCTGAAAATTTTTAAGAAGTTTTAAAGAAGAAGAAATAGAAAACATAATGAAGTAACAGAATACTATGACCAAAAAATAGGTAAGTTTGAAGAAATTCTAGAAAGGACAGACAAACATAGTCACTTAAAATTACACGAAGGATATGACACAAAAGAATGCATTTGGCATGTTTCCATTTATGTGAAATTCAATAAGAGGCAAAACTAATCCATGATGATGGAAGTCAGAAGAGTATTTAGCTTTGGGAGGATATTGGGGAGCTAGCAGTGTTCTCTGTCTTGATCTGGGTGATGGTTTCATGAGTGTTTTCCCATGTAAAACCAGCATCACTGCATGTATATTAAAGCACCATTTAAAAATTTTAATAGGCAGTTTAAATAGCAGAGTAGACAGAATGAGTGAACCATTCTGCAAGAACCAAGAAAATTGCCTGAAACATGAGACAGAGAGAAAAGGAGATAAAAGATATGAAAGAAGTGAAACGGGATAAAATGAGCAGTTCACTCATATGTCCAACAGAAGCTTTGGAAAAAAAGATTAAGAAAAAAGTGTCCACGAATATTCTAGAATTAAAGGAAAACATGAGTTTTCCCAGTGAATAAGCACAAGTCTTGAGCAGAATAAATAAACAGATCCATGCTTAAACATATCATAGTGACCCTGCAGAACACCAAAGAGAGAGAAAATCTTATAAGCAACCAGGAAGACAAATTACCTGCAAAGGAACAACAATATGACTGACAGCAAACTTATCATCCGCAACATTAGATGCCTCCTACTGGTCAAAGGCCACTGCCAAGCCATTGACAATGCAGAGAATGAGTTTTGTCCAAAATGTTTGCAGAGAGTACATATTTTTCTTTTTACCGAGGCCATTTAGTGTTAAATGCATCCTTCCTTCATTCCTTCAACAGATTGAGTACCCACTATGCACCAGCCTGGGCAAGGAACTTTTCTGCTTTCAAGGAGTTTAACACTCTGAATTCAGGCAAGTTGTAAGTGCTATCATACAGAAAATACAGGTGCTCTAGAGGGCAAAGGAATGATGTCGAACCCAGAGGACAGAAGTCAAGGATAGCTTCTTGGAAGAGGGAGATCCAAGCTGAGACTCACCAGACGGGTTGGGAATTAGCAAGTGAGGACTGTGAACGCCATGAGAGGAGGAGCCTTGTCTGTCTCCACACGAATGTATCCCCAGGATTCAGAACAGTACCTAGCACTTAGGAAGTGCTGCATAAATGCTTATTAAATGAATGAATGAATGGATAAATCGATTGTAGTGGCAATCAATGAGTGGATAAATCAGAGCAGATAAATCAACACAGGTGTAAGGGAAAGCACATGGAGGTGAGAAAGTAGAGCCATGTTGGAGGACCAAAGTTGAATATGGCTACAAAGGCGAGCATGTATGTGAGTAGGGGAAGGGCAGATGAAAGATGAGTCTGGAAGGCTAGACAGGGGACGATT
Source organism: Piliocolobus tephrosceles (assembly GCF_002776525.5). Taxonomy (NCBI): domain Eukaryota; kingdom Metazoa; phylum Chordata; class Mammalia; order Primates; family Cercopithecidae; genus Piliocolobus; species Piliocolobus tephrosceles. The sequence continues at coordinate 105,097,987 of NC_045439.1, read as the reverse complement.
GAGACCGTGCTAGAGGGTCTAAATTATATTCTACAAGCAACAGGAGTTCAACGTAGGGTTTTAAGCAAGAACATGAGACATGAGATTGGCATTTCCAAAAATCCACATGGGTCCCAGCGTCCATGTGAGAAGAGTGAGCACTGTTCCATAAGGGAAAAGAGCACTTCCTCACTGGTATTACCACAAGCAGCTTTCAGAGTTCCACCCAAAAAGTGTGCGCAAGAAAGAGAAGAGAGCGAGCGAGAGAAACTGAGACTGACTGTGCGTGAACAGGTCTAAGAAATAAACATAAAATCCTGGCTATCCAAATCCTGCAGTGGGTGTATTTTCCAATCAGCCCTGAGGCTTATGGCAGAGATAAAATAGGAAAGGAATATGTCCCCAGCTCCAGCCGAACATTCTGTTCAGGCTTTTCAATCTAAAAACTTCAATGTGCTGGTCGGCACCATTGCTGTTCTCGTGTTTGGCCTACGCTGGGCCAAATCCTGCCCCAAAATATCAACGTGTCATATGTGGGCCCAGACAAGGCTTTCTAAGTTTTCTGAAGTTCGAGTTTTTTCCCCTTCTTATAAAAGCAGTGAGCCAGAGAAGGGTCCACGGTAATAATTATGGCTTTCCTTATGTGGACAGCATCCAGAAAGGGGCAGCAAGCCCACAGAGCCTGGCTGAATAAAGCCATTCCTTAGCCAATGCCAACTTCAGCAACTTCTCTGTTAGCAGCTCTTGTTCGAGCTGCAAAGCACTGGTACAGCTGGCAGGGGTAGGGGGCAATTCTGAGGATGTGTCCACCTTGCGTTCAAGGGTCCTGCCATGTCATAAACTCTGCATCTTTCGTATTCATAGTCCACAGCACACGCCTCTGCCAACCCACAGTCGCAGGTTGTTCTCAACAGTTGGTTAAAGTTACTTGTCAGAATTGCACACAGGAATTCCTCCAGCAAGATCAGAGTTTCGCTTTGTCTAGTCAGCCGGAAGTCAGCTAAGACAGTGAGGAAGAGAGTAAAATCTCAAGGAGTTCTCTAGCACAGCCGTCTCAGGCCTAGGAAGGGCAACAGGATACCTAAGGAATGAAAGGAAAACCTGCAATCAGAAGAGTGAAGGAGCTGGCACAGGAACAGCCAGAGGGCAAGAGAAAGTAGAAAAACAATCTCTAGGGGCGGCTGTGGTCAGCTGACTTGGCTGAACACTGCACAACTCCAAGGAGCTCCATTGGCTTAAGCTGCTTGCTACCTCCCGCCTCCACACATGGAGAAGGGCACACGCACAGATGAAAAGGGAAGCCAGGGTGCTGGGGCTGTTACAGAGACACACATTTAATGCAGTTAGGGGAAGGGATGGGGAGCTGGGGTCGATGGTATGGTAGGAGGCACGAGCCATGGTAGAGAGCAACCTTCCAGACTCAGACTAAGCAACTCTTCTAGGCCTCAGTCTTCTCATCTGCAACATGGGGATCATAATTCTTGCTTCCTAAAGACGAAGTGAGAATTTTAAGGACTGAGCCCAGTTGTGTTCAGTACCTAGAGCAGAGTAAGCTATCAATAAGAGCTCCTAACTATTATGAACCACTATCAAAGCACATACCAAACTCCAGGATAACATTCTTATTAACTCATTGAGGCTACAGATAATAATTTATTTCCTCTTTGTAACCTTAGCCCCTAGTGCAGTGCCTGGTGAATGTAAGAACTGATTATTGCAGAAGGAAGGACGGGAGAGAGGGAGGAAAGGAGAAATTCTTATTTCTATATCATGGCCACTCAGCAAGCGTCAGGCATTATTGTGAACACTAGCACATTAACAAATACTGTTTTTTGAATGGAAAGTATTTATTCATCAGCTACTTACAAAACAATAGCTGAAGACCTGCTGTATGCAAAGTACTGTGTTAAAAACCCTGGGAAACACATGGACAACTCCACAACATCCCTGTTCTCAAGGATCTCATAACTTAGCCAGAGACTCCTATATAAATCATCCTAGCAATGATCAACTATGATAATACTATAATATAGGCCCAAATAAGAGAGGATGCTGACCATCCCTCCCTTCACCCCCACCACCAAACAAAAGATACAGCATTTTTTTCCTATTTCCTTCCTGATGGAGAGAAGAAAAATTTCACCACTTTAAAGCCGTGGGAGAAAAGGATAAGAATGTGATCACGCCTGGATGCAGTCTGCTCATCCCCCAGCCTGGCAGCATACGGCCCTCGGAAGCCCTCTCTACCCACAGTTACCAGATCTCAGGCTCGGCACACGGGAGGATCTGATGTTTACTAAAGAACGGCCTGGCTTATCTTTCTCTACAATAATCCTACCATATGGATTCAACAAAGGCAAAGCTTTCACAGGACCCAAGAGGCAGGGTCTGATGCTCTAAAGGATCACTTCCACCAGTGGGAACAGTCTAACACCTAAATTCCAAAAGATATTACTGATGCTGTTTATAATTAGCATGCTAAATAAAATTGAGGCAAGCTGCTGACTTTCGTAGGCCTCATCCCATTATGCAGTTAGAATATGTGTCTGTGTATACATGTGTGTGCATGTGTGTGTATGCATATATGTGTGTGTATATGTATATGCATGTGTATACGTATATATATATACACAGACACATGCGTATATACACACATGCACATACACACATACTACTTGTTCGGCCCAACCTCTCTGAAATTTATAATAGAGAAAGCCTCCAAAACATATCTACCACACATATGAAGATGAGAAAGGCAAATGGAATAGACTTTTTCCTTCATCCTACAGGACGCACAAGCCAAGGATGGATTCCAGGAAGTTAAATGGACCCAAGAACAGATGAAGCTCAAAAATACTACAGATTAACCACATTTCCAGAGCTAGGTTTTAAACGAGAGAATCATTTGAGGAGCATCCAGAATACTGAGTTACTACCCTCCATTAGCGAGAAGCTTAGCAAATGGAAATGCACATCGTGGCTTCACTTACAACATGAAAAGAACACCACACATTAATACATTAGAGTTGCCTTCTCTGTGGTTTCTCTTTAAAGAAATCAACAGCCCGAAGACTTAGCTCAGTCCTCTTTTCATCACATCTACCTTTTTGTCATAATTATATTTGGCAGTCTTTGTGATTCCAAGCTGAAAAGCAAAGTATGAGGCTATTTCCCTCTGTGAGTGTGTTATTGTTCATGATAATTCTGATGACTTCCAGAGAAAAATCCTGAAAGTGACATTACTAAGTCAGATTAACAGCCAGTGTCCTTAACTCTTGCTTCCAAATACTTCATCCAATGTGTAAAACCAACGCAAAACAACAAACAGGCTGGCATTGGGAAAGCTTTTGAGTCAAGTTCCCTAATGCGGAATCCTCACATTCATATTAATTACATAGCAAGGAAAAGTACCTACAGCTAGTGCTTTCACATTTACTGATAGTTACTACACAGCTGCTTAATCACATTTTCAATGACCCAGCCAGCTCAGTTCACTGACTTGGAAGGGTTTAAAACACAAAGCTCTGGCCTCTTCTGCAAGGGAAGGCCTGAAATAAAGACCTTGCATTTCTCTAAGAGAGACCTGTTTTTTCCCGGTTTGGGGTAGGCAATAGTGAGGGGAAGCGCTCAAAGGGTAGGAAAGGAAGAGAAAGGAGCCTATCAACTGATGAATGAATAAACAAAATGTGATACATCCACATAATGGAAGATTGTTCAGCAATGTAAAGGACCAAGGTATTGATTCATTTTAGGACATAGATAAACCCCCAAAACACAATGCTAAGTGAAAGAAACCAGACACAAAAGAACACATAGTATATGATTCCACTTAAAAGAAATGTCCAGAAAAGGAAAATCTATATATAGAGAAAACAGATTAATGGCTTAGACTAGGACTAGGAAGGAGGAGTAACAGCATATGGGCATGTGGATCTTCTTGGGCTGATGGAAATGTTCAATTAGACTGTGGTGGTGGTTGTACAACTCTATCAATTTACTAAAAATTATTGAATTGTACACTTAAGATGGGTGAATTTAATGGTAACCGAATTATGCTTCAATAACATATTTCTTAAGTTGGAATGAATAAAAAAAGTATATTCTTTGGTGGTTCCTTTAAAAATCATAGGATTGTAAGATATCAGAGCTGGCAGGAAGTTGTAGTTCAGTGCATCCCTGTACTAAGGAGAAGGTGAGGTCTCAGGGTGAAAGCCATTTGCCCAGAGCCACTTACATAATTAATGGTGGGCTGGGATCAGAACCGAGGCCTCCTGGTTACTTGTCCAGTGTATTCTTCACAATTTGTCTTCATTATTTTGCTTCACATAAACACCCAGGGCATTAACCACACAGATAGTAAAATATCCTCACAAACAGATGTGCCTGAATCAATGACCAGAATGTTTTTGTGGTATATATCATACTGGATAACCCATGATTTGGTTATTCTCTGCTTGCATTGGTACTTACATTTTTCATTTTCTTATCTTCTCAATATTTGTTTTTAGGTGAAATCCATGGCTGTTTATAAGCTTTAAATTGAAGGTTCTTTCCTTACCCTAAAGATTAACAGATGAGTTTTTCAGAAGCTGAATCAGCTCTTAAAGTCTCACTGCTTCAGTACTTCTAATGGCAAACATCCTAATTCAGACCTCACCACAGGGGCTTGTCTTTCTAATAGAAATGTAAAATAGATCTTTATTTGCCACAAAATTAAAATGTGATCCAATTATGCAGAATATGAAGGAACTTGTTGTTGAATTACAAAAAAAAAAAAAAAAATTCACACACTCTAATTTAAAACAATGATACCACAGCCTTAATTACCTTGGGTTTTACTACTGTGATTTCAAACAGTACAGGAATACGAAGAGAGGCAACCACGCCTAAGATAAAATACACATAGGAAAATATGACTCTGTTTAAACAAACAAATAACAAAGCTAAAAAATTTTAACTTTTTAGAGACAAATCAACCATCCTGAAAATTATTAGTATGCTTCAGGCATCAACCTATGTTATGAAATGAACGTTTATATCCCCCTAAAATTTACATGTGAAAGCATTAATCCTCAATGTGATGGTATTAGAAGGTGGGGCCTCTGGAAATATGAGAAAATAAATGTCTGTTGTTTAAGCCACCTGGTCGACGGTGTTTTGTTGTAGCAGCCCAAACTAACTAAGACAGCCAAGCAGTTTACTTTACAGTTGTGTAGACCTCTGTATAACTCAATACAGTAATCAAGGTCAAATGGTTATACAACATCTCTTTCTCAGGAACTCGATCAGGGGTTAGTTATTCATGTGCATTAAAGTATGTGAGAAAATATTTAGCCTCCCTAAATCTGCATTTTGCAAGGGGCTATTCTTGCACTGACTTACTTATACATTTATAGTCTATCTCCCAATGCTTTTGCCTTGGCATAAAGTGAAAATTAAAATAGAACTGCATATTTAGCTCAACTTCCCCGCCACAGAACCAGTCCCTAACTTTCTAAAATGTACTTGGGCCTTAAAGTGATGCCTGTCTCGAAACTGCTTCACTTTTCAGGTCTCTGTGTCTACAGGGGCCAGTTGGGCAGATGCTCCCAGGATGCTGAGGGTTCCCCCAAGAGGCAGGTGTCTCCTCTAGAAACACAGATGTTAAAATGTGCAGTTAACAAGGAAGGGCAGAGCTTCGCTGACCAGCATGTGCAGAAGCTCAGAATTTAAGTATACTGATAATATTACACTTAAGAAGGCTCCAAACTGCCCGTGGGGATCAGAACTTTTCTAGCCAGTCTTTCTTTCTCTGACAATGCCCAGTACTGTTTCCTATTCCATCTAAATGACCCAACTGATACCTAAAACGGAAAGAAAAATTCCAAAACTGAAGGCTGTACTTGTAGGCAATAAGGCGAGTCTAAGAACTAAACTAGATAATTTGAGGATAGGGAACAAAGATTCCATTTCAATTCCTGAAGGTTACCCCCATACCTATTATAACAGAATAAAATAAAATAATTCAAAACTGCACAACCTCTAAATTATCAAATCCTATATATGCCTTCAGTTTCTCAAATGACTCCTAATTTGTGTAAAGAAAAAGGCAGAAACAGAAATGACAGAAGTATGTCAAGGTGGGCTAAAGCTATGAATACCTTTTTTATTTAAAATAAGAAAAAAAAAACAGATACACATGCATTTTTTAAAAGGAACTTTTTGAAATCTTGAGCCGCAAAGAGGAAAAATTCTTGGCTACATTGCACCACTTAACTACGCTTACGGTCATAAATGTCTTCTCCAACCCATTTCTTTCAGGATTTTTACAGATTCACAGCATTTTATAAGCTGACATAGGACCCTTTCAAACAATGCAAACTAACCTTCACCAATAACTATGATTCTCTTCCTACACTTCTGCACAGAGAGGCCCTGACCCTCAGCTGTCGCTGGAGCTCGGGATGGTGGCCAAGGCGAAATCAGTCAAGCCGGAGAACTCCCGAAGGTGGTTCTCAGGTAACCAGCTGGTTAGATTTCATCTTGTGTGAGTTTAGCTTTGCCTAGCTAGGCCAAGGAGGCACTTCGCCTCGGTTTAGAATGATTTCTGTTTTTCTTCAGGGCTCAATTATAAACAGCCCAAAGAAAGGCTCTGCTGTCCTGAAGGGCACCTTTCAGGAGAAACAAAAATGGGACGCTCGCTTAACAAAAGGGGACTGTTTGGCCACCAACGTCCTGAACAGGGTCTGAGTGTATAACTGGAAGGGCTTTCTGCAAAGTTAAAAAGACAGAGAAGAAAACAACAGCAAAAAAAAAGGATCATCACAGAATCTCCCACTCCAAACCTTCCTTCCGCTCAGAAGTGCCAACAGATAAAATATAAACCCCTTTGAAGAAAACTCCAGCCAGAGCTCAGCTTTCAGGTTTTAGAAGACACTGGCATCCCAAGGCCTTCCCACTGTCAGATCAAACACACACAAAATATTTCCCTGATATTTTCCCGGTTTCACCCACACCATAAAAAATAGGCTTTCATTTTAATCTACTTACCACACGGTGGATGAAGGCCTCTAATTTCACAGCACAGAGATAACACAAATAATTCATATGACACATTAGTGAAATATCGACAGGGAAAACATTTAGTCAGAGCTCACCAACAATAACAGGGAGCTCAGTGACTGCCTCAGAGGGCAGAAGGATGCCTTTCCAACAGGGCAGAGACCCCTCCCGCCACACTGCTAGAGGTGAAGATAAAGTCAGCCTATTTGGATCCGAATTGTTTTAAGGCAACAGGTCTTCATAATTACACAACATTTTTCTAGTCCCTCGATGGGCTGCAACATTATCAACCTCCTTCCAGGACTTCCAGGGGCTGCTGCGTATGTGAAAGTCCCTAGAAAACTGTTAAGTGCCATCAACATGCAGCAATGGCAATCCCACCCAATCATAACCAAGGTCAGCATCCGCCTGGCCAAACCCTTGTGCATTTCTTTTTCTCTTCCTGGTCAACTTAAAACAAAATTCTTTCACTTAGTTTCCCATGGCCAGACTCAGCCTTTGAAGATCTCACCGCCTTTCTCAAGACCGTCTTTCAATTTTCTCTCCCACAAAGTCTTCCTCCCAGGGCAATAAAGAGAACTACCCACAGCCACTATTCATTCCATTTCTTACACCCTTGAGGTTCTGCCAAGTGCGGGGCAGACTGCATTTAGAGACAGGGCAAATCAATGCTGTCTGTGTAGAACATTTTTTTTTTGCTGTGTAGACAGCATTAAAAAAAAAAAAAAAAAAAAAAGGCTGCAATGCTTCAATCGTCAGTTAGGCATGTTGGGAGAGCACCACCAAAGCAGAAAAAACTGAAATGCAACCTGAAACAGCAAAGGGTCTAAAACCTGACTCTGGGCTTACAAACGTTCTTACTTTGTTTTTATTTATTTCTTGAGATGGAGTCTCGCTCTGTCGCCCAGGCTGGAGTGCAATGGCGCCATCTCAGCTCACTGCAACCTCTGCCCCCCAGGTTCAAGCGATTCTCCTGCCTCAGCCTCCCAAGTAGCTGGGATTACAGGAGCACACCTGGGTAATTTTTGTATTTTTAGTAGAGAAAGGGTTTCACCACATGGGCCAGGGTGGTCTTGAATTCCTGATCTCAGGTGATCTGCCCACCTCAGCCTCCCAAAGTGCTGGGATTACAGGCGTGAGCCACCACGCCAGGCCCATTCTTGCTTTTTTACATCTTACGTAGATGTAGCATCTCCAGGTCCCAATCCACTTTTCTGAGACTTTTCTTTGTCATCGTACCAAACCAACCCCTTCAATTTCCCAACCACATCCACTTGGACCTTAGATTTATTTTCTGCTGATATCATTTCAAAATCCATGAACATCACCTCATAGATGTAAAAACTCACCTTCTAATCCTCTATCAAGAGTGCTGCTCAGAGCTAGGACTCCAGTCTCTAGCCTGGCCCTCCTAAGTGCCAGGTACTTACTATTTTTTGTTTGTTTGTTTGTTTGTTTTCTTGCCTAATTCCACATGTAACATATTGTCACCTGCTCTCTGCTAGACCTGCATTCCCAGCTGCCCATCAGATATATTCCTGGAACTTCCAATTCAGCCCATCCCAAATTGAACCCATGCCTTCTCTCCTCTCCACACTCCACCCCACTATACTGTCCCAGCCAATAATCCCGCCCCACACTCTGCACTTGACTCCTGCTATTCTCTCCATCATGTTCTTCCAATTCCACTTCCTAGGTAATCCTGCCGCGCAGTCAACTCTTCTTTGCCTTCCACTCCCAACCCTCACCCCAGTCTTGGCCTTCAATATCAGTCACTAGATCTCCTAACTTGGTTCCTTGTCTATACCATCCATTCTCCCTCCCTAACCCCACATCAGTATATTTAAGTACCTTACCAAAAAGAAATCAGGTATTTTTCATTTGTCCAAAATTTTGCTATAAGACAAGGTCCAAAATGCTTAGGCTGGCCCCTGCCTACTTTCTCCAACTTCATCTCCTACTCCTCACCAACATACACTCTGGCCAAGCTACATCTCACTTATGTTACCTGAATGTGCCATGAACTCTCCCCTTAGGTGCCTTAGCCTGGAATGCCCTGTCACTTTATGCCAAAAGAATCTCCCCGTTTTTCTAAAACCCAGGCAGACATAACCACCTCAGTGAGCTTTCCCTAACTCCTCTTGGGGCGTTTTCTCCTTCTTCTCTATGTTATAGATTTCCTAAGTATCTCTACTACAGCATGCTACACCTTTTTAAAGTAATGTCTTTCTTGCCCATCAATTCCCTTAATTCAGCTTTGTCCCTCCATTGACTAACATGGGACCTGACACATAGTAAGTGCACAAGAATACTTGATGGATCAATGCAAGGAGGCAATATATTCTATTATACTGCCTTTCAACATTTCAAACTTTCGAGGAATAGCTTTTCTTGCCTCATCTCAGTCCTCTCTCAGCTGGCTCATCTTTCACATATTGATTCTAAACTGCACGTCACTAGCATCCTGAGGGCATTCACCGAATGCTCAAGTAAAAGGCAGAGAGATATGGGACAGAACACTGAAGACAACCTATAACCCTGCTCCCAAGGAACTGAGACCAATGAGAAGATAAACACAGCTGAAGCCGCAAAATGTGAATCCAATGAGGACTATAACTAATGAGAGAGAAAACCAGAGTGTGTTTGCTACTGAGAAAATAATAATGTAAAAGACCAATTAATAAAGGGATGTTGTCAAACGCCATGACGATTTCATTAGAACACTTTATTAGGCTGAATATGATATTGATGCTTTTTCATTGAGGTTTGTAATAAAACTTCTCCACTAAATATATTCTTAATTCAGATGCCAGACATTGATACTGTCTTCTATCTCCTTAAATCCTTGTGGGGTTTAAAACTTACGCTGCTGATTTCAAAGACAGGGAGTGGACAGTGGCTTATGATGCAAATTTGCTCTCAATATTTTGATCATCAGAGCAAGCGTTACATATATGAAAGTTAAATGTATTTTAAACTACACACAATCTCATCTCTATGGACAACTCTTTCTGAGGTTCTAGATTACCAGATGGTGGTGCTGACAATGCCACAGAAGCAAAATCCAAAAGCAGGGGCAGGTGAGAGATGGGAGGCCATCAGTAATAATCCCTTCTAGATACTATGGTGGCAGAATGCAGAGAGGGGGCCTTGGAGGCAGCAATCCAGACTGGAGATGGACCAGGTAAGTTTTCAGGACCTCCCTGGCCATACCACCCTAACGGTTGAAAACTCCTGGACAATTACTGCCAAACTACCCCCTGAAGCCAGTCCTCTTGTGGGTGAAGGGATAATGTCACTGGAACATCAATGAAGTGTAACACCTTCTTGGACTTTTTAATCTACATATCCCACTGGCAGCAGCCATGTTGGATGCCGCCTTCTCAGGTCCTATTTCTGCTCTTAGAGTTGAGTTGTGACTTAAGGCATAGAAATGTGCCTCTATCTTTCTGCAGTGGAAAGAAAATTGTTCGACAAATGTCCTTCCTTAGGAGACAAATGACAAAATAAAATGATCATTCTTGGGCCCTTAATACTTCTTTCTACAACTTGAGAAATACCAGTTAATAGGGTTTCTCAGACATGGTAATAAGGATGAAGAGGTTGAAACAAATGCAGAAAGCCTTGTTTTCAAAGCCTGGCGTTGATGCCATCATTGACTTGACCTGTCATAATTAATATCTGTCCCCATTCATAGTCAACTTGTTAAAAGGCAACATAAGCCAAGCTTTGTTTTTAATGCCAAAGTCATGTATCTTCTTGATCTGCCTGACACAATATGTATGTGTGCATATGTGTGTGTGTATATTTATATATATATGCATGTGTATATACATGTATATGTATAAATAAATTCACTTTGCACAGAATCAATTATTTTTGTTCACTGACTGTTCAATATTATCGGACTGGGGTTTCTCTTCTCAGCTACAGACTATTTCTTAAAGACCAGCTCCTCTAAGTCTGTGTGTGTATCACTCACACTATCACAATACAAATTAGACAAAATAGATGCTTAATGGTGTAATTCACTTTACAATGGCACGATTATTACAGCATTACTCTATTCTCATTACTACCGCATATTAGAATCGGCTTCCAACATGTTTGAGTGAAGAAATAAAACAACCTAATCACAGTGCCAATTAATTCTGTAAAAGTCATGCAGTATATCAAAACTAAAACATTTCACAGCATCTCAGCAAGACAGGATTCCATACTTGCTTCACTCTTTTTAGCCAGCTATGCCTCTACTCCTTGAATACTTTGACCTATCCTAGTCCAGTTATAAGCCAAAATCGATAAAAGACCCTTAGCAAGTTTAATTGATTCTCTAAGAAAGGATATTATAATCCATCAGCACACCCTCACCTTGTGCTGGCATTATTTTCCTGGGTTTACCCAATACCATTGTGGTACCAAAAACTACTCTTTCTCACGCTGTTCTCTCATCAGCTCAAATACTGTAACAGCAGAGCAATTTCAAACAGATTGTGAGTCTCTGAGAGTATTGCTTGCAAAGTGCATGTAAATTATTAGATTACATTACAAGTGAAAGACTCAGCAGTGGGTCACCATAGTGGAGCCTTAATGTAGAGCAAGTTGAATGGAACCCTTGCAGACAAGCTTCTCCAATGTGATTTTTTTTTAGCAGAAAGGAGAAATTGAGTAAAGGGAAGGGAGGGCAAGGGATGACGGGCTGCTGAAAAGTGAAGTCTCTGAGAGCACCAGGGCAAGGTGGGAATAAGGTAGCAGCCCCAGCCTCAATGCCTGGAGGGGGCAGCCAGAGGGCACTACAAGAATAGGGGGAGCATAACGTGCAGGTTTGTTACATATGTATACTTGTGCCATGTTGGTGTGCTGCACCCATCAACTCGTCAGCACCCATCAACTCGTCATTTATATCAGGTATAACTCCCAATGCAATCCCTCCCCCCTCCCCATGATACGCCCCGGTGTGTGATGTTCCCCTTCCCGAGTCCAAGTGATCTCATTGTTCAGTTCCCACCTATGAGTGAGAACATGCGGTGTTTGGTTTTCTGTTCTTGTGATAGTTTGCTGAGAATGATGGTTTCCAGCTGCATCCATGTCCCTACAAAGGACACAAACTCATCCTTTTTTATGGCTGCATAGAACTTAAAGTATAATAAAAAAAAAAAAAAAAGAAAATTCACTGTCTGATCTTTTTCAATAGAAAAAAAAAAAGGAATAGTGGGAGCAGGGAGACAGCGGGGAGTGAAGGAAGAAGCCAGACACAGGTATGGGAGGTAACATCAGGAAAGCTCAACAAGTGGCTGATGGGGCTGAATTTCAGTGATTTGTCCTCTTTTGATTGGATCCAGCCCATGGTAGCTGAGTTGAGGGATTAATGAACTTAACCTAAGGTCACACGAGTAGCACAGAGCACACCTGGGTCTTGGCCCAGGTCTGTCTCACTCCTCCCAGCAGGCTTGTAAAACCCATATACACATATTGTCTCCCAACACGTACAGGTTTGGTCTGAGTTGCTCAAGACTGGAGTAGGCCTGAGCGTGCAACTGAGGAGATTCGTGGATTCAAGAGAGGCAGAAGTCAGACAAACAAGGGCAGCTGAGCCCAAACCGAAGGCCCCAATGGAAATATAAGCCAGCAGGAGATGTGCCTGCAGAGTTGGGAAGTGCTGAAGTGGCGTATTGAGAAGGCAGACACCTCTGCAGCGCAATGTGGAAGAGAATATCTGCATAGTTAATTGGCACCTATTTTATCCAAGGTATCATGCAGAGAGTATAAACATAAACTGTGGTCTTGATCTCCTTAAGAAGACTAGGCTCATACCCATAAAATAACTATCAGACAGCGTAAAAGAGGCCTGGCACAGGGAGAAGTTACATGTTCACTAAATGAGCAAGGCTCATACGACTGACTGCTGTAACAAACAGGAGTCTGGGAGCTTCAAGAGGGAGAAGGGGGATCTTATTTGGAGTGAAAACGATGGTAGGATTTCAAAGAGCAAAGAGAGAGATGGGGACTAGGTGAGGCAGAGGAGAAGGGAAAAGGTAGAGAGATGAAAAGGACAAGTTCAAAACACATTTAGAAGAGAATCACCATAAATGCCTGGTCCAAGGTGACCCAGGTATTTCAGTGAGCTTCTTAGAGAAATGCTACCACTTAAACGTAAGATCCAGAAAGGAAGGGAGCTCACCTTTCTTGTTTGCTGCTTTATCCCCGGGCCCTAGCACATAGGAAGTACTCAGTAAATATATGTTGAATGAAAGAATGCCACCCTTGGGCTCTTACACAGTGATGTCAGCTCCAAGCAAAAGAGGGATCCCAGAATTTATATTCTAAGCCAGTCTAGGCAGATGTGCCTCTAGATGTACTAGCATATTAATGAGCATGTGCTAAAAGTGGCATAAAGATACTGTATCATTATAAATAATAAGTATTTACATTATTTTCCCTCCCCCACCTCCTCCCTGAAGTCATAATGAGTAACACCTGGAGCTTAACATCAATCACTGTGGAAACACTTCTTTCCTCCCCCACTGCCCGGCCATGGTCACCAGAAAGGCTGCTTCTACTTCATGCCCAGGACAAGGTTTCCAAATAGTGAGGAGCGGCTCATAAACAGTTCATGGAACCAATGTGGTGGCTCATAACCTGTATTTTAAATAATAAAGCAAACATAATCATGCATCACAAGTGAAGGATAATATTTTACATGAAAAATCTGCGTGTGTGCGTGTGTGTGTGTGTGTGTACTAGTTCACAATGTAATATGTTTTTCTCATTGTGGATCACAGTATAAATGTCTCAAAGATATCGCCCTGAGAGGCAAGCAGTTCCAGTGTTAGGACCTCTAATATTCAAGCTGAATGACCCATTTTACCGGCTAAATGTGACTGTCAAATGGCATTTCTCTTTGGACCGGTAAACTTGGCCCATCCTGAAACACTGAGATGTTCTGTGTAACATACTAGGTTCAGAATTAGCTCCTACAAAGGATCCCCAGTTGCACAACACACAGTCTTTTGTGGTAGAAAAAATGATTTATTTTTTCTGATTACAAAAGTAACACATACATAATGCAAGAACTTCAAAAAATACAGAAAAGCACAAAGAAAAAGAAATTCACAGATAATCCCAGCATCCACAGATGACCACTTTATCATTTCATCATTTTGTTATTCGGGGGTCCAAGTTAATTTACTAATATAACTCATACACACACATGCACACACAAACACACACACACACTGTAATTTCCTTTTACAAAAAAGATGGCATTCCCTGCACACTGCTATGAAAGCTGTTACTTTTCACTTAGCAATGGCTGATAAACATTTTTTCTTGATAAGAAATACTTTCCTAGTGCAACATGATTTTTAATGGCTACATAGTATCCCATTCACAGATTTGATCCTGAGCTTCTCTGGACAAGGAACAGCCTTAAATCCTCCGCTTTGAGAAAATAAGCTTGCTGAGGAGACACATATCTTTGCCGTGGGCCCCCTAGCTGCGTCTAGCTCTAAGTATGAGATGCTCAACTCCACACCTAAAAATAGTTTTACTTTCTATTAAATCAGAGCATGAGATTGGAGGACACTATTTTCACTATGTTTTAGAATGGCTTTACTGACATAGCCACAAGCTCACTGGTGGATTTTTAATTAATAACAAAAATGCTCAGTGGGGTTAAAAAAATAACAATTACTGACAATGTTCCACTAATAATGCATAGCTAAAATCATGCTTACTTTTGTACATATCTACTGCCTAATGCTAGATCAATTTGTACACATCTTAATATCCTCATTACTGGAACTTTGGAGGATCCTGGCACAGCACACAAGTGACAGGAACATGAGGTAAGAAAGTACAAGACTTGGGTTCTAGTCACAGTCTTGCTGCTTACTAGGAATGTGATCTCGAACACATTACCTTTGTCACCATCAGTGAGTTAGTTAAAGCCCTTTCTGGCTTTAACACACTTTAGTCTAATAAAATATGACCAAGTGGGAGCATCATGAGTGAGTGTCACATATTTAACATACAACCCCAAGTTCAAGACTAAAAAATCAGCTTTAGAGGGTTCAAGAGCCCTTTCACTGTAGCTTCAGTTCTCCTTCTGATTCCCTGTGAGCCCTCAAGAATGCTAGGGAACTTCACCAATCCTTGACTGTCATCCTTCACACTGTGAAATTTTACAGCTTCCAGGTTAACGGCCTGGTCTATAGAAATTGCCCGGGTTCCCACTTTCTGCACACACGTGCTCATCCAAAGCGCGTGATGAGTGCCAGAAATGGTAAAATACAACTCTGGCAATTTCACACTTGTCATCATCAGTCAACTAATAAGAGCACTAAAAGAGGAATCATTTTTTGATGATCAGGTTATTTCATTTGCCTTTGCTTTCCCAATGCTTCATTACCTGGACAATTGAGAGTTATGGGCAGTTCACCCTCCCAGTTGCCCTGTCCTTTCAGATACAATATCCCTGTCACACAAACGTTCCTGGGAGTACATGCTGTATTGTCACATGGCCTTTTTCATCATCCACTGGTTTTATAACTGGAAAGTGAAAATGAAAAGCAATGCAGTTTATTTAAGAGGTTTTAGACTTGCTAAATATACATGTGTGTCCTCTGTGATTGGATGTTGAAAATCCATTAATTTCCACATAGCCACTCCGCCCCATGACTGGCATCAATCATATGGGATGAGATAAGCCTCTGTGCTTCTAGAAGGGCGGAATCACATCTGGTTGCCTTTTCTCTGTCTTTGTCCATTTCTTCAGGTTTCTTTAAAACTAATTGGAAGAGTCAATAAACATGCCTGCCAATTCCCCTTACACCCTAGGAAAGCAGCTCACCGTGCCCTTCAGACCTATTCTTGCTGTTTCTCCAAGTATTCCCTTACCTGCCTTTGTCAACTGGCATTCTCGACAAGTTCGTCATAACTTCTCAAAGTGTCAACTTTTTCTCTTTTCATTGCCCTTGTTAAAGATAATTTAAAATTAGAAAGTCATATTCCCAGCCATTTCAGAGTCAATGCTAATGTCATTTTCCTTTGCACAGAAGTCTCTTTTTCCTCTAGAGGCTCCCTGCCTCCATCCACAGCCCCCACTCCCCAGCCCCAAACAGGCATTGTTAATCTCTGCAGGCACTAGTCCATTCCCCTATTTCATCCTTCTTATCTTTCCCCCAAAAGACTTCACCCAGTGAAACACACTTTAGCTTGTGGTTCTCCTTCCTTCACTCCACTTCGGAGAGAAATGTCTGGGTCTAGAGATTGTAAAGTCACCTTCAGGAAAGAAGCATACAGTTGGCTGTCAATTAATCAGGATAAGACAGAAAAAATTACATCATGTGCAGCTCGGCCTCTCAGTACATGCATTTACGTTTCGGAGATCAAGAGGATTTCTTCCGTACAACCTAAAATTCATATTTATGGCTTTTGTTTGGCTATAACTAATTCCCTACCTAACTGCACAGTAGTTAACAGTCTGGAATTCTTAAAACAGTGATTACCATACTTCATAGTAGATTCAAACGTTGGTCCCTCATTTCCCCCTCATTCTGTTTCACCTCTATTCTTGCCTGTTTATCCTTGGTAGCATTCTTTGCTTATAAAAAAAAAGTCAGATGATTTTATATTCTATAATTTTTATTCTTATGGCTAGTGTGGCATCGATTTTAAGCCCATTTATTTTCCCCCATTAAGCACAGACCCAAACATCACCATTCTTATCACGTGTACAATCCCATCAAGTTTCAGAGTGTCATTTATACACAATTTTATTTCTTCTTACTTCTTTCACACACGCCTACCACTTACGTACAGCAACTTCACTACATTCATATTTCATAAACTTCATCAGTATTCAGCCAAACCCTCCCCCGAAGTAAGCTAGGTATTTTTAACACTGCACTGCCTCTTTCAGTGGTTTGAGGATCCTATACTAAGTGGCACCCTTCCTTCTATCCCAGAAGAATTTCTCTATTATGGTCTGTGCATGGACGTAGAAACTTCCTAATTGTTTCAGGAAACTTTAAAATGTTCATAATCAAGCCAGGTGCAGTAGTACATGCCTGTAGTCTCAGCTACCAAGAAGCCTGAGGCAGGAGGGTCCCTTGAGCCCATCTCTTTAAGAAAAAACAAAAACAAAAATCCTTTAAAAAAAAAAGTTCATAATCAAAATTAAAACACCCAATAACACTGTTAAAATGATTCTAGGCTAGGAGATTATAAATCCTCCATACCATATTTCCTACTCATTTCCATCTTCTGACACAGAGTTTCAGAGAAAACATCTGTAGTACAGAAGCTCTACCTGGGGCAGCCTGGAGTCCTCCACCACCTACAACGGTGTGTGAAACCTGTACTCTCAGCTGTCAGTGGGTGCTGCACAGGGCTCCCGAGCTGACCACCAAGGCCCCAGTTCTGTGGACAAAACTATCACCAGGAAACCACAGCACCATGCCATTGTTAATGTGCCATATTGTGTAATGTGATAAGATAGTCTGTAATAATGGCATGTCAGTTAAAGCCATAAAAATATGTTATGGAAAAAAAATTGTTCTTGCACCAACACAAGGGAATTGTTACCTATATCCTTTTAGCGTGAGCATGTAACAGCTGGAGCAAAAAGCCAACCTGACTAAACTGTGAGCTATGGCACATTTATACCTCATCATGCCCCATTCCTCTCTTCTAAGGATTTCTTTAGACAATCTCCTTGACGTCTTTGTTCCAAAAGCAAAAGAGAAATAATAATAATTGGGCTGTCACGAAAGAACACCAAGACTCCAAAGCCGAATTTCCAACACTACAATGTCAAAGATAATCACAAAACAACTGCAGACTATATCATTAAGTCATGCGGGACATCCCTGAGAAAGTCAGCTTCTGATGGTGTGGTTCCAGGGATGCTTTCCATATTCATCCAGTGAAAACAGCCTGTGCTTGGAAAGAGGGTTTCCTTCGGGGCAATCGAAATGTTCTTTATTGATATTCTTGAAATTATTCCTTCTAACCGTAGAGCTTCCTAACTTTCAGGATTTAAGAGCCTCATGCCAAAGATATCCCTTCAATCTATCTATGCAAGAGTTAGGACTACCTAGAGTTTCTGTCTACCATTAGATGGGGGAAAACTTACATTATGTTATCATAATACAGTAAATAACTTATTTGAAAATATAATATCCTTCCTGAATATTCAAGAATGACTTTACTGCCAGGCATGGTGGTTCACACCTGTAATCCCAGCACTTTGGGAGGCCGAGGCGGGTAGATTGCCTAAGCTCAGGAGTTTGAAACCAGCCTGGGCAACATGGTGAAATCCCGTGTCTACTAAAACACAAAAAATTAGCAGGGCATGGTGGTGCGCACCTGTAGTCCCAGGTACCTGGGAGGCTGAGGCACAAGAATTGCTTGAACCCGGGAAGCAGAGGTTGCAGTAAGCTGAGATCGTGACACTGCACTCCAGCCTGGGAGACACAGCGAGACTCTGTCTCAAAAAAAAAAAAAAAAAAAAAAAGAATGACTTTACATCCTCTTTAACTCCAGAGAAAGAATTAAGAAGAGCCTAAGCCCTGGAAGAAATTTTCCTGTGAAATAAAAATCTCAATTAACTAAATCAACTAATTGAATTTCTATTTTGCTACTTTGCAACTTAGAAAACAAGGGAAGCAAAAAACAAAACATACTGATATTGAAGATTTAACCAAAAAAGAAAGAAAGAAAACAATTTCCAAGTGGGGATCAAGGTAGATTTTGTCCAGTCCCTGACGCTGTGTCCATTTACAGTTCTATAATGTACAACTGGAATTCGTACTCAGAACAGTGACCTTGTGGCACCGTAAGATTCTCAAACCTCAAACAAAGATTCAATTACATTCTCAATGTTCTTTCTACAGTAGGAGAGGGGACTAGTACATTTAGAAAACTCATTCAACAAGGAAAGGATAAAAAATATTTTGGGTTAATCTACTGTTAGTCAGAAAAACCAATTCATCAGTAATGTCCTGGCACTCTCAGAGAAAAATCATGGTTTACTGTACCTTAATCAACACTTGAACACTGATTATCAGTTTTTTAAAAAAGCATTAATTTAAAAATGATACAATTTTATTTTAACATACAGCCTAAAAAGATGGGTGAAAAATTTAACAGCTCATTTCTAAACCAACACTTCCTATGTGAATTAGATATATATATATATAAACAAAAAAACCTAAAAAATGATAGAAGAGAAAATGAGAGAGACTATTATTCCTAAATTTTGAGCAAGGAAGACAATCTTCATACTCAGAAAAGTATTCCAAATTCTAGATGAGTATTCACTCCAACACCTGAAGGCCTTTTAAAAATACTCTCCTTGTTCCTGCACAATTTATCACTAATCTGGGAGGAATGGGATAGAAATCTGTGAGGAAGTAGATGAGGTCTACCTCAAAGTCCCTGTATATTGGCTCATGGGGACAATGAATGTGAACAGATATATCATAATAGGAGAATTGCGTTTCCCACAAATTTTTTTTATTTTTTATTTGTTTTTGCACACATGGCAATCACATTACAGCTCTTTCCCCAGACACCTGGGAAATGTAGTTACGTATTTGGCTTCCACAGAAGTATAGGCTAACAAGCTCAATTCATCAAGTAGCCTGGGAAGATGAAGGGGGAAAGGAAGAGTAAACTCAGAACACGTGGCATATGCTTAAGCTACTATACCACATGAACCTCTAATAACTTCCAACTCCATCTGTCCTTTCAACGTCGGACCGCAAGCTCCTAAACGCAAAAATGGGAGAAGCTGGATCTTAATTCAGATGGGACACGTCCAAGGAGAAGAACCCATGGGCTTGTCTTACTCGAATTCCAAAGGTTAGCTCTAGATAGAGGGCAGTTCGCTTCCAAAAGTGATTCAGCTGTCACTAAAAATCGTCAGAACATTTTTGTCCGGAGGCACAACTATTAAAATGAACATTCTCACACCTCCCTGTGTCCCACTTTAGAAGTCTAGTGTGGAACCAGGAGTGTGTGCTACAGCCCCTCTCTCTGCTACCTTGAAAACAAGCTGAAGGGTCTCATCGTTAGAGGCTTCAATGCAGGCTCCATACTTCGGTTTCAGAAGCAGAGGCATTTTCTAAAGCCAGGGGTTCCTCGCAATGCCAGCAGGTACTGGAAAATTCCACCAGGTGACTAACATCAAAAGAGTCTCCTATAGATGTTTTGAGCCACTCAGGACTTGAATTCTAGATTAATAATTCAATTCTTTTTTAAGAAATAAGGGGGAAGCAACAGAAAAGGTTATCATAACTATCATCAAATGCCTTTTGTAAAATTATTATATTACATTTTTAAAGGGTATTATTATAAATGTTTTTATGAGCAATTTACCGGAAAATTAAAGTCCTTTAGTTTAAAAAATAATTATTTTATCCCTCTGGCAAAGGATTTTCTCCCAGCCAGTAACTCTTTCAAACTATGGGGCATCATTTGTTCGCTGTGGCGAGCCGGGTCCATGCGAGGAAAGTTGATCTGAGAATCAATCTCTAGAAAGGGCGCTAAATTGCTAGGTAAGAGTACCTACTAGAAAGTGAATCAGCCAAAACTGAAGGGGGCAAGAGAGGCCACGCACTTTCAAAGTCAAAGACTTTTGTGGTTCTAGAAGTCCTCAGGGCTACACATAAACTACAGGCTCTGTTAACTGATTTTAAGTCAATCTAAGCTGAGCTTCCAGGAGGTTCGATCTCAACCCAACTGAGCTTTTCACTGTTAATCCCATCTTTTGGTTTCGATTTTCCCCTTAGGTCTGTCGGCCCTAAAAGCCTTCAACCTTCAGCACTGGTGTTCCAAACCAACTGCGTGGTACACAGCCCTGTGCAGATAACTTTACTGAAGTAAAATATGTAAGCTTCCGGCATGCACATATAATAACGAGATTCTGAAAAAGGGTTTTTAACAACAGTTATATCAAGAGGCTCATGGCTCCCTGAAGTCCCTGAAAGCCTTGTTAAATTAAAGATTCGCTGCGGTTTTTTTCCGCTTCATTCCTACTTCCCATGTTGCTTCCTGCCTTTCTTTTTTCTCTTTCATTGTGTTGTAAAGATGGAACTGAATGACACCGGCCATCATTAATACCACCTAGAAAATGGAAGAGTTCCATTAAAACTGCTGACATTCCCAGCAGTTTTATGGACAGGGGAAGGTCGTCTTTCAGATTATAAAGTCACACATCTGATTTTGTAAACTCAGGCAATAAAGGTACACAGTGCATTCACACTTCGGTTCCCAAGAGGGAGAAATTCAACAGTAGCCTCAAGTCTACCTAGGTAATGTCTCATGAGGTCACTGCAATGTCATGAGAATCCAGACCACAATTTCTGTGAACTTCAAACACTGACCGGCTAGAAGCTAAACCTGCTACCCTTTGGAAAGTATCTCCCAAATCAGAAAGCTTCCCATTTCACCCAATGCCAAGAACTCCACTCAACCCTCCTGGAGGTTGAAAATGCTAATTATAAGGTGACGATGTTTGCTTTTCCTTTCTAGTTGTGTGCCTTTATGTTTTAAGAATTTAAAAGGCGTAATCACCAAGTGTGTAGGTTAATTTCTTTCCGATATTGTAATTTATGCAACATTAATACTGGATGCCAGCTCCAATTTTCTTACTGCTTACACTCTGGGAGCCGACTTGCATATTCTGCCAACTCCATTACATCATCTGAAAACCCAAACATTTCCCATTTTCAAATCACTCTCAACTACCAGGCATACTTACACATTCTCTCTTTTTCTCCCTAGCTCACACACACAAAGATTGGTACCCCTGAGGAGCAGACGCTACATCTGAGGTTAAAGTCTGCAAATGCACATAATTTCTGGAAGCTATTACTACTGCTGTGTTAGCTAAAGGATGCCTCCATCTCTGACCTTCCTTTTTCCATTCAGACTGTTATATAACCTAGTGCCTGCGTGCAGGATGTGAGTTGAGTGTTTGGGCCTTACCACCCCCCTCCCATTAAATCTTCTAGGAGGGATAGACAGAGGCTGGTTCAAAGAATGAGTTGGGGTGGGCGCACAGAGTGGGGCGAAGGGGATATGAGTCAGCAGGTCAGCTGTGCAAGATGCATCCCACTCCTACTATGCCCCTCTCCCCTTTTTGCTGAGTCTAAGGGGGCTGGTGGCACTGAATGCCCCAGCGTTACATAATTTGCAAGAACAGCAAGTTACGGATTTGCTAGTCGGTTCTGCAGCCTGCCACCCTGATCGCTTGCAAGAACACCTTCTGGCAAGAATGACACCTGAAGATGTTAATAACACACGATGTAGGGGGGGTCAAGAAGGAGAAGGGTGACAGCACAAACCAAAAATTAGTGTAGCTTCCTAAATACTATGTCCCCCCAATTCCAAAAAAAAAAAAAAAAAAGGCCCCAGAAACACATGAAGGGGATTTTCTCCAGTGTTTCTGATTAACCCTGTTACATAACCCGCTCGCATTCCAAATCCACCGTCTCAGGGTCTAAATATACTCTTTGCAGCCAAAAGCTCCCCGCACACAAACTCACCGAGCCAGCGGCAGGTCCGGGCCCCCAGCCCTCATCCCCTTCCCTTTTGTCCCAGCCCTCGCTGCCCCCCTCCCGCTGAAACCGCGGTTCGGCGCGGTCACTCTTTGGAAATCGCCTTTAATTAAATGTTTTTCGCGTGTGTCATCCTGATGGCTTTTACTGTACTCGAATTCCGTGAATGGGAAAGCGCCTGGACAGGGGGTGTGGCTAAGGTGGGGGGTGGGGGGGATACTGTAAAACAGCCAGCACATGATCAGCCATATTCCTACCTCCAACTATAACATCGAGAGGAAGGGAGCAGTTCCTGAGGCCCCCATTCGCCTCTACCCAGCCCTCCCCAACCGCCGCCAGAAGCCGAGTGGAAGAGGAGGGGGCGCGCTGGGCCGGTGCCCAAGCCGGGGCTGGAGAAATCCTCTCCGTCTCCAGCTCCGGGCGGCTCGCGCGAGCCCGCTTCCTCCGGAGTGACAGGCGTGATTTATACATTATTTACAACAGTAATTAAAGCTGTAGCTTCCTCCTGTTCTTTGCAAACTCCAGGCACATTCAAATAAATAATCCCCCACTCCCAAGAAAAATCCACAGCAGGTTCCAATACCTTTAAAAAGAGTGAGCTTTCCTCAACAGCTTACTTTAGGAAATGAGGGAGCAACTGAGTGCCCCCCATCCCCCCCACCACACGCACACACAGACCAAACACCAAAATGAAGAGTAAAAATCGCCAGGGGAGGAGAAAACATCGCTTGCACTATCCAACCAGCATGCAACTTGCACTGACCATCTCCAGGTTCCTGCAGAAACGCTTGGAACCTCGGAGAGGGAAGGATTCCCAGAGCAGAAATAAGTTTGGGTGCTTGCTTGCTTTTGTAGACGCTCCCTCCGAATGCGCGTGGAGCGCCCCACAGGACCGCCGCCCTCTGCGCGTTGGCGCGCACACGCCCCCCGCCAGCTTGGGCGCCGGGCTCCGAACCCCCCGCCTGCAAACTTGCGCATCTCCCCTTGCCGCGCCCGCCAGACAACTTGGCGAACAGCTCGCTCGCCCGCACCCCGCTTCCTTCGGCCCTTCCTTCAAATCCCAAACGCACCGCCGTGCTCCAGAGAAGGTGTCCACGTCGCCCCCAGACCCCGGATCGCCCCCTCTCCATCCCCGGGGCTTCCCAGGTCGCTCACTCCTCCCGGCCCCCGCCTAGATCTGAGAGGGACCGAAAACACACCCCCGACTCAGCCGGGGCCGAAACTGTCAAGAGCAGAAAAGGTAAAGCGGAAGGAGGGTGGCCATAAACAGATTTTTTTGCCCCTTCTTAAAAGGACACTGCCGCTTTAAAAGTTTCTTTCACGGGCCCCCACTCCCCGCATCTCCGTATTTTGGGGGAGCGTATTTAATTAAGGCAACGCAGCTTTCCTCATGTGTTGGCAGAAAAATCAAAGCCGGGGGGGTGAGCCCACCGGCTGTCAACCTTCCCGCCGCCTCCCCCGCCCCCCTCTGCTCCCGCAAGCCGAGAACGGGCTGCAAAAGTTTGCAACATTTCTGGGGGGCGGAGGGGGGAGGGGAGGGGGGTCCTCCGGGCTCGGGGCGCCGCCGCAGGCTCGCGCGCGGCAGCCGGACCCCGCGCCCCGGGCGCCCGCTCCCGGCCGCCCCCCGCTCAGCGCCCGGGCTCCCGCCGCCCCCTCCCCAGCCCCTCTCCAGCCTCCTACCTCTGCTGGTGCTGGAATAGCTCTGTCTGCGCACCGGGGCAGGCGGCTCGCTCTTGCGGGCGGATTCCTGGTTCAGCGGGGTCTCCCTGGAGCCGGCGGCCGCGTCCGCGCCGCTGCTGCCTGGCTCGCTGGCGGCGGGGTCGGGGGCTGCCGGAGCTGACTCCATGTTTTTTCCCAATGTAGAGATCGCTGGAGATGGCGAGCTCCGAGACTCCCTCTATCTTCTGTTTTCAGAGCAACTCTATGGTACCAAAAAAAAAAAAAAAAAAAAAAAAAAAAAAGGAGAAGGCGACCGGCTAGAGCAGGAGGGAGAGAGCAGGCGGCGGCGGGCGGGCGAGCGAGAGCGCGAGGGAGCGCGCGGAGTGTCTGGGTGGACGTGTGTGTGCGCCCGAGAGGGGACAAGAGGCGGGTCTGGCCACAGGCAGCGCTAGCGAGAGCTTCTCCAGCCGGCCCCCACACCCACATTCCCCACCCTCCAGACCCCAGACCGAGAGCCACAGACTGGCTGCCAATTTTGGGAGGTGGGGAAAAGAGGGGAGGAGGAGAGCAGAGCCTCCCGCGCCCCAATCCTCCCCTCTCCCCAGCCCGTGGACAGAAATTAAAATCGGTGAGATGATTCCTTGCCTACTTCTGAGACTCTCTCGGGAACAGAACTCGTCCCCATCCGCTGCCAGCCTGGGAAGAGACAAATCCGATTGTCCACGTGGGAAATTGCAGGTAGCCCCCTGCCAGCCCTGCCCAGGGCTGAGGAGAAACTAAAAAGAAATTAGAATGGGGCTGACATCCCAAGGAAGGCGGAGGATGGGAGGACGTGGCACTTTTTACTTTGGGATGGGACGGCCAGTGGGTTTCCAATCTTGGTTAGAGACATCTGTGTCTAAAACAGATTTTGTGAGTCTAGAAGCGCCATGGACAGTCAGTTTCTGGCATGGTTGAAAGAGGTCGCTTTCAGCTCCTTTGCTGTTTGTCAGCGAAGGATCCAGAAACCATTTGGCAGGGCATTTTCTACTGAAGAAAACTTTGGCCTGTTTGGTCGATGACTGTCTAAGCTGGATGAAACATGCCACGCTGCATCTAGCTCAAGCACGGCTGCTAATTGTCAATTCCCATTGGTACTTTTGCTATTAAATGTACAGTCTCATCCATAAAAGGTAGATATACTGGAGAGGCATTACTAATGCCCCGATAACATTCAGATAATTAACAACTCCTAATAATTCACATTATTGTGGGCATCATTCTACACCCTCCTCCCACTGAAATACACTCATCCCCTCCTAAAACTCCAGGAAAGCCGAGAATTGCATCATTGTTACTCTGACCCCAAACTCCAAGATGAAGGAACAATAAATTGAAAGAATGGAAAATATTCCAATGGTAGTAGCCTGATTTCTCTGCCTTCATACTCAATCTACCACTTTCTCTTGCCTGCGAAGACACTGGAAATATGCCCCACCTTCCTTTCAAAAGGATCCAAAATTTTGACAGTAAATAATATTATTATAGGCCAGAAGGTGGCATAAATATGTGTGTTTAAGAGCGTGGGGTAGGGGGAGGGAATTGGGGGACATTTTTCTTTTGTTAACTTCCTGGTTTGGAACAATGCTTTAAAAAAATAATAAGTGGGGGACACCCAGTTAGTTAATCCTTAAGAGGAAACTCCATATGCCAAATTTCACACACAGTTTGTGTTACTGTTACTGAACTTGATCTTATTTCAAATACACAATGCCCTTTGCCATGGTCTGTGTATTAATCAGCAAAACCTGTGGTCCACTCTTCGGGGTGATGTAAATGAGATGTAAACAGTCCTGATACCTTAATCCTGTCTCTGCAAGGATCCCTGGTTTTAGCCTGTCTGTTGGCGCCTACAAACAATGCACAATTGTTTCCTCCATCCCAAATCAGATGTGTGGGTTTCCCCATACGTCAAAGCACGGATTTCCAGCACAGCTTTCACACCATTTACCATTGGTTAGCCTGTTAGTAATGTTCTTGATGCAACTGACCTAGCGTGTTACGCTTGACTTTTCTAAGGAAACAAATATATCAAAGTGTACAGTTTAAGAAACAACTTCCTTTTTTATGGCTGCATAGTATTCCATGGTGTATATGTGCCACATTTTCTTAATCCAGTCTGTCACTGATGGACATTTGGGTTGATTCCAAGTCTTTGCTATTGTGAATAGTGCCGCAAGGGACATGGATGCAGCTGGAAACCATCATTCTTAGCAAACTATCACAAGAAGAGAAAACCAAACACCGCATGTTCTCACTCATAGGTGGGAACTGAACAATGAGCTCACTTGGACTCGGGAAGTGGAACATCACACACTGGGGCCTATCATGGGGAGGGGGGAGGGGGGAGGGATTGCATTGGGGAGTTATACCTGATATAAATGATGAATTGATGGGTGCTGACGAGTTGATGGGTGCAGCACACCAACATGGCACATGTATACATATGTAACAAACCTGCACGTTATGCACATGTACCCTAGAACTTAAAGTATAATA
>NC_045439.1:105028429-105046204 GCF_002776525.5 Piliocolobus tephrosceles | reverse complement strand
CAAACCTGCACGTTATGCACATGTACCCTAGAACTTAAAGTATAATAAAAAAAAAAGTATCAAAATAAAATGAATTGATGGATGGATAGGAGTATGGAAAAACTGATAAATGTATAAGGCAAATGTAATAAATATTAACTGTAGAATCTAGGTAGTTACGAGTGTTCACAGTACAATTCTTTCAACTTTTCTGTGTGTTAAAACATTTTGTTAAAACATGTTAAAAAACAAGGGTCTAATACAAATAATAAAATCATGGCTCTCATAATTCTTGTGAAGACCACTTCCATGATTTTAGGAGTCTAACCATATGTTGTTTCTTCGTCTAAGTGTTTTAAATCATATAAGACTATTATTTCAGTTTAAAAAAATTTTTTTTAGTGTTGAGGATAAAGTGTTAGGATCCCTTACAAAGACCAAAGTGTAGTGCAAATAACATAACTACCAAGAATATTATGTTTTCCATCACTTGATTTTATACATTCATCAGAAAATGAGAACTGTAAGGACATGCAGAAATACTTTCCAAAATCAAATGCAATAATGTAATAAGAGCAAAATTGAGAATCCATTTGCTGCTATCTCTCAAGTTGAAATATTCAACCTTCTGGCTTTTGAATACAATATGCTCATTGATTTAGCATCTGACTGAATGATGAAAGTAGTCTTCACTGGAAAATCCCTTCATAATTTCTATGTCCATATTCAATCTAGAACCATTTGTCAGAGTCACCAAAAACTTGCTGCCATTCCTGACAAGCTGTGACTGTAAATTTGTATTTTCTAATATAGTGACTATAAAGAGTAAAGAGAGAAATTGACTGGATACAGAACACGGCCTATGGCTCAAGTTATCTGTCAGATAGTAATACAGTCTTAGTCCAGGTTCGCTAGAAGACAGAGCCTAAGGCAAAGATTATCTGTTAACATTTTATTGGTAGGTGCAATCTCAGGGAAGGAAAAGTTAGGGAAAAGGATAATTGATTAAGGGAAGGAGGGAGATCAAATGCAAGATAGTGCATTATTGAGGTGGTCAAATTACACACCAAATACAGCTCAGTCACTTATTCTTACAGAGATGTCATCATTAAGACCATGTTATATGTTCCAGAATAATCCTTGGGAAGGGGTGAGTGGATGAGAAGGATGGAAGTGGGAGAAAGGTTGACACATTTATCTTCTGGTTCCCTTTGCCTCTCCTCTTCCAGTGTTTGAAGTCCACCTGAGGCCCTGCTCTCTGTTTATCACCTGGCCCTTCCCGGCACCCATGGAGACTCCAGAATACCCAAGGGTCCACTCCAGCCGGTGCACAGGTGTGGCATCCTCTCCTTCTCAGCTGAGGTGCAAGTCTTAATGCAGACTTGGTGGCAGTAGATAAGTTTTAGAATCTTGGGAATAGAGTGAGCTGTGGTTAGAGCAGCTTTTGCCAGGAGGCAAGACATATGGCCATGATGAGAGGGACTGGGTAGAGCTGGGGAAAGTTCACAGCGGGCCTGGTACGGATAAGTTGATGATAGATTGCAAACAATAAAAACTTGACATGAAGTTGACACATGAAATTGTCATTAATGTTTTAGTTTAAATTTTAAATATTTTATTATAAATCTTTAAAAGTTTAACCTAAAATTGTTCTCTTTATGTATGAAGAATAGCATTTAAGTGGTACTTGGTGGCCAAAAATTGGAGAAATGTAGGTATATATTGAAGTCCTTGTAGGTTCAGGTGAAAAAATTCATTAAGCCATATAATTTATTATATTGTGAGCAAGACAAGGCAGTGTTCCATTATTTAGCCGTATGTATTTTAGAATTGTATCAAGAAGGACAAAGCCAATAATAGTGACCAAAGTATTAAAACAAAGCATGTAATCTCGTCAATATACCATAATAGGAAACTTTGTATCCATCAGTTTCACTCTGAAACATCCAGGAGTTAATTTTTACTTATCCTGAGTGCAATTCAGTAGTTGTTCTTGGTTTCTTTGTTTGTTTGTTTCTATTTGGTAAATGAAGTCTTCCTTTAGTTGAGTTAACATCTTAGCTAACATCTTTTCAACATTGCTTTTCTGCCATTCCAACTCTTATTTCTTGAGCTTTACACCTATATTTCCCAATCTGTTACCTGTAACTTCTAAATTCCTCCTTCATATTTGCCTTCTTTTTATCTCTCATTCTGCAATTTGGGTGCATTTTTTAGTATTATGTTTCTAGTCATTAATTCTCTTTTCAACTGTGTCAATCTGGTGTTTATTCTGCCTTGTGGGTTCTTCCATTCTTGAAAAGAATATATTTGTCATTTTCAGGATTTCTAGCTGGTTGCTTTTCTAGTCCTCTAGAACTTCTTTACTACTTTTATAGTTGTTCTTGCTTCCTTTATCTATTTAAAGATGATTAATATATTTATTTTGAAGTGTTTTTCAGAATCCTCTATCATATGTATTTCCTCAAAGTTAAACTCTTTTGGACAGGAAGGCATCTTTCATATCTCAGTTTTCCTCATGAACTTTGACATTTTCCATGCAAGCTCATTCTGTGTGGGAGTTTTGTTATGTTTTTCTCTTTGCACTCAACCTTCTCTATATAGATGTCATTTGGTTGACTTCATCAGGGCTCCCATATTTGGGTCTCTAGTTCATAAGTGGGTCTTGTATTTGGAGTCCCTGAGCTCCTCTTCCATGGGACTGTATCTTTAATCACCCAACCATTCAGCTTGATGCCATCCATAGACTCAGGCAGTAATTAAAACTTTTTTCAGCCTCTGTTCACTGATAAAGCCTTATCCCAGAATGTTTCCCACAGTGTGAATCATGAGTAGGTACGTCTGATCCCTTTTTCTTGGGAATGAACCCTAGCCTGCCTTTGCTTCTATTCTGGAAGTCCAGTAGGACCAAAGTTTTAGGTCCCATTTGTCCTTGGACGTTTCTGGTCTACAGAAATATTTGCCATACCTTTAGTGGTAAATGTTTTAAAATTATTTTAATAGAAATATATTATTAATTTTTTTGCATTTAAAATATGAGTGTGTATATTTGCACAGAGTTCTGTGACCAAATATCTCAATATATTGAGTGCAGTTCAAAAATATAATAAAGTGACATTATTCTGATCAGAAATATGCTAGATTAATAGAAATGTAATTTTTGTTAACTCTTTTATTTTATTTTTAGATGGAGTCTCCCTCACTCTGTTGCCTAGGCTGGAGTGCAGTGGCGTGATCTCGGCTCACTGCAATCTCTGCCTCCTGGGCTGAAGCAATTCCCCTGCCTCAGCCTCCTGAGTAGCTGGGGTTACAGGTGCCCACCAGCACACCCAGCTAATTTTTATATTTTTAGTACAGACAGGATTTCACCATGTTGGCCAGGCTGGTCTTGAACTCCTGATCTCAAGTGATCCGCCTGCCTTGGCCTCCCAAAGTGCTGTAATTATAGGCATGAGCCACTGCTCCAGGCTGTTAACTCTTTTAAAATATGCATATTTTAAAAATAAGACATTAACTTTTAAAATT
Source organism: Piliocolobus tephrosceles (assembly GCF_002776525.5). Classification (NCBI taxonomy): domain Eukaryota; kingdom Metazoa; phylum Chordata; class Mammalia; order Primates; family Cercopithecidae; genus Piliocolobus; species Piliocolobus tephrosceles. The sequence goes on along the minus strand of NC_045439.1, from coordinate 105,042,700 downwards.
AAACCCAAAGGCAGTTATTAAGGCATGTGAAAAAAAATTGGCCTTTGGGAAATTCATCACAGCATTACTTATAAACAAACAAACAAAAAAGAGACAAATAAATGATCAAAAATAGAGGATTAATTAAATAGATTGTGCTACATGCACACAAGGAATCTTCATAGTCACTAAATATAATCATACGGACATATTTTTGACAAGAAAATATTTTTACCATATATTAAGTGAAAAAACAGTTTATAAAACAATTTATTCAGCATAATCTCATGTGTATTTACTGAAAGGGGATAGTGTAAAATATTGACAGTAGTAACCACAAGATGGTGGATATGTAGGTGATTTAACATTTTTCTTTTCATAATTTGCCGGAATCGCTTTCTTGTTGTTTTCTGTTTAGCTAACTTTGAAGTTTCCCTTGTTAGATATTTTATTCTCTAAATTTTGATTTTCTTATCTCATAAATGGGAATAACCACAGTAAGTTCCCCATAAGATTATTACAGAATTAAATGAGATAATTTATACACATCAAGACTTCTAGCATATCATCCAACCAAAAGATAAATGAGAAAGCTTTGCAAAAGGACTGATGATAAATATTTCGTATGTTTAACTATAGATATAAGACAAGAATAGAGTACATAAGGGGTTAAAAATATTGCATATTCTGATACAGTAAAAAGAATGCAACTAAAAAGTGATAGAAGAGAAGAAAAAGGGAGACTGTAGAATAAGATCACTGACTGTTATATAAGTAATAGATGGGAATGAAATGGTGCCTTTAAACTGAGGGAGAGATTAAGCCAGTAAAGAAGGAATTAAGGATGCTATAAAAATATTAATATAAGTGTAACCACTAGAACAAAAAAAGAACCTTCTAAAATACTAATTTTTTTGAAAGGCAAAGAGGACACCCCAAATTGAGAAACAAAATCAGTAAATACAACATAATACACCCAATAATTACAAATAAGGTGATATGACAGAACCGAGACTAAGGATTATATTTATGTTAGTAAATATGAATCCCAGCATTTGAGAGGCAAAGGCAGGTGGATCACTTGAGCTCAGGAGTCCAAGACCTGCCTGGGCAACACAGCAAAACCCCATTTCTAGAAAAAAAAAAAAAATTTAGCTGGGCGTGGTGGCACGTACCTATAGTCCCAGCTATCAGGGGGCTGAGGCTGGAGGATCACTTAAGCCTGGAGGTCAAGTCTGCAGTGAGCCATGATTGTACCACTGCACTCCAGCCTGGGCAACAGAATGAGACCCTGTCTATTTAATAAAATAGTTTTCAAATTTGCACATACGGTAAAAATTCAATTCTATGCTGTGTAAAGGACACACTCAAATAGGAGATTTAACAAGGTGAACATAAAGGGATGGACAGAGACTAACAGGCAAATGGAAACAATAAGAAATCAGGTGATGCAATCTCAATACCAAAGTAGGCTTCAAGGTAAATAGCAGTAAATAGGGTAAAGACTGTATATTAAAGCCACATTAGAAAATGAAGATATAATGGGTTTGAATATCTACTTTGTTATAAAACAAAAGTACCAGAATGTGAGAAGAAATAGACAGAAACACACCAATAATTAAAAACTTCCTAACAGTACTTTCAGTATAAGTGAGGTCAAGTGGATAAAATATAGGTAATGATACAAGATATCTAAACTACATGATCGATAGCATAGATCTTTTGGAAATATATGTAATATTGTACCCTGATAATAGAGGATATGCTTTCTTCTCAAGTGTAGATGGAAATTTCACTACAAGTAATTGTATACTAGGGCACAAAGTAGATTCCATAAAATAGAAATATTGAAAACAACACTTACTAATCATAATACAATTAAGCAAGAAATTTAAAAAAATCCTTTGGCTACAAGTATAAATTACAGAAATATGAAAAAAATGAAAACACTACATATAATAATATCATATACATTTCAAGCAGTGATTAGAGGAAAATTCACAGCCCTAAACATGTATATCAATGAAAATGTAAAAAAATAAAAATAAGTATTAAATTCCCAATTCTAAAAACCAGAAACAACAACAAAAGCAAGCACAAGAAAGGAGATCATAATGATAAAACCAGAGCAGAACATCAGAACAGAAAATCAGTAGGTCAAATTAAGAAATCAAAACCCTGATTCTTTGAAAAAAAGCAACAAAATAGCAAAACTAATAGACAATCAGCTCAAGGGAAAAGGGAGAAAATGAAAATATAAAAAGAAATGACAAGACGACTTAACTACTGATATAGAGGCCATTTAAAAAAATCATGAGACTGCTTTGCACACCTTTATGCAAGTAAATATGAAAAACTAGAGGAAACATATACTAGGCAAGTATAATTTAGCAAACTGATCTCAGTGATCATAGAAAGCTCAAAAAGACCAATTTCCACAGAAGCAAGAAAGAAAAAGTTAGCAAGGAACTACCCCCAAAGGAAGCATAAGCCCAGATATTTTTTGCAGGTAATTCTCCAAAACTTTTAGAAACTGGATGGCCTCAAAGCCCCATAGATTGTTTCAGATTGTACAAAATGAAGAACACTTTCAAATGGTTTTTGTGAAGCAAGTACAATATTGATAGCTAAATGTGATGAAGTTAGAACAAATAAATTACAGACAATATCACTTGTAAATATTGATTAAAAATTTTTGAACAAAATATGCAAAAGACTCCTACACTCCATTAAGAAAATAATATATCATAACTTATTGTGGTTTATACCAAAAATGCAAGGATGGTTCAATACTAGAAAATTTATTAATATAATTCACCATATTAATAGCTCTAAAAAGAAAATATAATGATCTCCATAGATTTTTTTTTTTTAATTTTAGAGACAAGGTCTCACTGTGTTGCCCAAGCTGGAGTGCAGTGGCTATTCACAGGCATGATCATTGCACATTACAGCCTTAAACTCTTGGCCTCAAGTGATACTCTTGCCTCAGCCTTCTGAGTAGCTGAGATTACAGGCATGTACTACTGCACCTTCCACAGATTTTGAAAAACATTTGATATAATTAAACACTTCTTTCCAATAAAAAATCTTGAGAAAATAAGAGCAGATAGTTCCTCAACATGTGTGTGTGTGTGTGTGTGTGTGTGTATGTACTTAGACTATTCACACATTTCACTACTTAAATATCAATGGGGTTGACTGTGAGGTGTTGCTTCAGACCCTGCTGAGAGTTTTGCATGATAAATAGCATACTTATCATATGACCTTTCATATGACTTATCATATGGTCATATGACTTATCATATAACCTTTCTAAGATCAAAATTCCAAGACATAATTGGCCCAAGGGTTCTGGATAATGGATTGTGGATTTCTTCTGCTACTGCTATCAACATTACTACTAGTTCTACCATGTAACCCCCCAAATAGGGCCAGGCGGAGAAAGGGAAAATAATACATTGCAACATATTTAATAATAAAGAATTGGAGACAACTAAAATTTGCAATACAAAATAGATGGAATAAATGAAATATTTGTCATCATTTGTGATGACTCTGTAGCAACATGAAAAAAATTACTTCTACCATACTGTTAAACAGAAGAAAAAAATAGAATATACAAATTTTAATTAGGTTAGAATTTAAAACATAGTACTAATTTTAGTAATACAAATGATATGGACTGAGGTGGCATATAGAAAAGTAAAAATGAGTGACTCGTGGAAATGGTAAAGGTTTAGGTAATTATTTTCCTAATTCAATTTTCTGCATGTTATATAACTGTTTAGGAATTAGAATGATACTGAATTCAAGTTTGTCTAAGTATCACCAAGGACATTGTCCTTGGTTTGTTCTTTACACATGATATGAATGTATCCAATTATTACATGTACCCCCAAAATATGTACATTTATTATGTATCAATTAAAAAATATGTATTTTTTAGTTATATATAATTTAGTAATCTGAGAACCTTGTCTATTTGATACATAGAAGACTGATTCTATGTAAAATTGTAAAAGAAGAGATTACCATGTCAAAACCTCCCTGTCTTCCTGGTCAGTCTTACACTTGCCCTCTCAGAAAAATGGGTTCAAGCACCAGGATTAGGCCCACCCCCACCTTTGTTGGACCTGGGGCAAGAATGTAAATAGAAGTCCATACATAACACATCTAAATATTTAAAGAGATTAATTATTTCACAAACAGTTAAATACGTTTTGACAGATAATGACAGAACTTAGAAACATGGAAATTAATGGTTTTTATATGACTGATAATAAGAAAATTATTGAAGACAACTAAATTTAATTATTGCACATGTCTGGGTGATCTGTTGAAGGGCTTTCAGTGCTTCATTAGAATGATACTGAATTCAAGTTTGTCTAAGTATCACCAAGAAGATGACAAAGAGTAAGGAAGAGTAACAAAATACTGACACGTATATATGTTTTGCAAATTTTTATATATCAATTCCACAAAATTTATTGTTCTGGCTTTTATTTACCCCAAATCATTAATTATGAGTTATAATCAAGATTTTGGTTTAAATTGTGTTCTATGACAGTGATGATCTAAATGATTAAAAAATAAACTTATGTTCAATCATACAAAATGTGAAAACCTTTTATCAAAACAAGAATGAAATTGATATAAAAATGGAAAAAAACTAGCACCCAAACAAATCCTTCCCTAAAGTAGACCTCAGAATGGCAGTGCCTGTGGTGGTGGGCATCCTGATCTGCAGTGACTGGATAACATGTGCTTGCTCCTCTCAGTCTGTCAGAGGCACTGGGAGCCCAGTAATGTGGGCTGTAGACTTCCCTACTTAGTTTACATCAGCTGTCTTTGAAGTGTTTCTTACCAGCCCAAGAAAAGCATGAAATCAGTTTAGCAGAGAGAAATAAACAGATGGACAGAGTCATTTATTTTGAGGGGAACTCTGTGCTGTTTGAATTAAAGTAATGAGCACTTTAAGATGCAGTGAAGCTGTTTTTATATTTCATTTGAGTAATTCAAGATGTAAACAGAGCCTCATGGCGGATGAGCAATACCACACTTCTTCAGCTTCTGAATATTCTAATAAAGGATTGGGAAAGGAAACATCCTTCCTCTCAGAGGAGGTAATAATAATAATGATGGTGATGCTGTCACCAACAGCATCTTCTTTTTCAGCACTGTCACGTGCAGGCCCTATACAAGGCACTTTTATACACATCATCTTTAATCCTCACCACTGTTCTACAAATCCCTGCTTAAAGATGAGGAAACTGAGTCTGAGAAGTTGAGAAACTTATTAAGGGTACAGAGCTTGTAAGTGATGGAACTGAGATCTGAACCCACTCCCCTATGATTCTAAAACTCTTTCTCACTCTTTCTGCCACTCCATGGATTGAGGAAGGTCTGCTGTCTTTCATTCATCCACTGAAGCATGGTTGCTTTGCTTGTATTTGAATTTAATTGCTTTCTTACTGATGCTCTGTAGCTAAAGTAAGAAGCAAAGCAGTGGTCTGCATTCTGGCCTAGCGTCCAACAGCTATTAGTTTGGGATATTCAGCAGGTTACTTGATGTCTCTGAGTTTCACTTTCTCCATACTTAAAAGCGGGATAATGATACATTACCTGCCAAGGGTAGTGAATGAAAAGGCATTTTGGGGGATAGGCTGGTTGCTAGGACAAAAGTATAACAACTATGTAACAAGCTATTCACATAGTAGTAATTATAGTATAGCATAGTTTAGAATAGTACAATATAGTATAGCATAGAATAGAATACAGTAGTACAGTTTTTTATTAAATAGACTAGTATAGTATAGTATAGTATAGTATAGTATAAATAATTGTAAGGTAACCTCTGTGCAATGCTCTTTGATTGTTAACGTTAAATTGCTGGGAAGGAAGTTGTTTTAAAATGCATTGTTTTAAAAACAGATTCATATATTAAATAACAATTGTCATTCAATCTCTAAGAATTTGTATACATAATATGCATCAGACTCTACGGTAACAACAGGATCAGAAAGCAAGAGGAGAGGAGATATGAGAAAGTATCATATTCTCTAAAAATCAATTCTAAACATCTCCTTGCTTTAAGTAACTGTATCCTTGGACTACCATCACAGCATTTTGGGTGCTAGCTATCACCCTTGCTACATAGGCCTAAGAGTTCAACCTTCAGAACCTTGACTGGTGCCATGATACAACTCCATGAGGTTATATCACTGGGCTGCTGATTGCCTTATTCACCTCTGTGTCCCTGGTACCTGAGGGCAAAGCAGTCACTCAATAAATGTTTGCTAAGTGAATTGAATGCATAATAAAATGCTCTGCATCCATCAAACAGGTTATCAAAGTGTATTTCTTAACATGAGAATGTATTTGTTATTTATAGTTGAACAATTATTAAACAAAATGTAATACTATCTTTTTTTTGGTAAGAGAATTATGCTTAAGTACAGAGAAACACACATACCCATATATTATCTATAGAAAAATACCCAGGAAGAGAGACAAAATATTGAGAGTGATTATCTCTGGATGGTGAGATTTTAGACGTCTTTGCATTTTATTGCATTATCCTCATTTTCTTATTTTAGGCAATAACCATGTCTGACTTCTAATAAAATGTATGGTATTAGAAGGAAAAAAAACTCTTCTTTCCCTTATCAGTGTCACACATTTCAACAGCCTTGTTGAGCAGTGTGCCTGGCAATGGGAGAGTCTGCACTGTTATAGACTGGTGAAGGGTTGCTGTTGCTATCCCCAGTATTCAGTAATGAGGGGAAAGAGGGCAACTCCGCTCAGTAGGAAGAAAATGGTACTCAACCTTTGAGTCTGTTAGTTGGATTTTCAAATCTGCATAGGAGTGTGTATAGGGGATTCATAGTTTTAGATTCTTGCTCAGGGTGAGTCTCCAGTAAAGAATAATTGGGTTTCAAGACTCAAACTTGTTTGACTTCCCAGTTAACATTGACTTAATAAGAGAATCCAGTTAGCAGACTGGTATGGAGAACAGAATGCAGATTAGGTTTAAGTCTAACTGGTTATGTGAACTTGAGCATGGTTTTTAACTTCTCTGAGCCTGTTTCTTCACTGGCATAATGAGGGGATTGGAGCACATGATCAAATATTTTCTGGGAATATATGTTTTGAGATTCTCTTCCCACCATGATATCCCATTGGGGCCTGACTGCTTAAAACAAGAAAGGCAAAAGTGATTGTTTTTGAGGACATGTGACTGTTTTCACACAAAGTCATTGGCTTTCTAGGATCAGAAAGTTGCTCCTGCCTTGGGAACAGGCTTCTATACCTCTAGCCTAGGTTCAGCCAGAGGCTCAGCATCTTCACATGAAAATTCTTGATATGAAAAGATGCTCAATGTAAATTGTCTTAAAGGAAAAGAAAGACACAAAGCAAATGGTAACAGATCTCCACTTTGGGAGGTGGGATGATAAAGATACCCACAGCAAGGGGCTGTTGAAAATTGATCTCTTAAGACTCAAAGACCTCTACTGTGTTAATAGCTGCTAATGTAGACCTCAGAGACAGTGGGGCAAAATGGGCATTACACAACTTCTCCAAATACTTTGTGTGTATTTGTGAGTACTAAATATAAGCTAACACATTTAAAGTGCTTAGCATAGGGGATGGTAGCTAAAAGGTACCAGTAAATGGTAGCTCTGATTATTGTAACTTGTTAATGTGGTCTGCACTCTTCTTTTTTCCCTCATCACATTGACCATTTCATTTCTGCTTCCTGTGCTGCTGCACAGACTTTTAAGTTTTTCCCCTATTATTTTCCTGTATCAAATACCTTACCTTCATCTTTGCATGTAGTTTTTGTTCCAGAGGCAGCATTATACTTGCAGGCCAGTGGGCTCTAACTGGTTAACCTGGAGCAGAAAGTATACAGTGTCAATATTTAGAGTGGCACTATTTGACTGATGGTGGTTTTTCCTTTCTCAGAGTAATTACTCTTTGTTTGGATTCTCGGTTTTCATAAAAGAAACTTGGCTTGCTAGCTATTACATATACCAAATGAAGCCTAAGCTTGTGTAAATGTTGAATAATGAATTAAAATAAAATTGCTGCTAGTGACAGGCCTTCCATGACTCAGTGTGGTTTTGGAGGCAAAAAGTCCCCTATATCAGCTTCCATGAAGGAGAACATTAGAGTTGCCACATAGCAACAACCTCATCGCAGTTTCATTTGGCTGAATGATAGAGACAGCTTTAGAGATAAGCAGGGGCTTTTGAGTCCTCCCTTCCTGAAAACACAAGCATTCCAAATGTTTACTTGGGTACCAGTAACTTTCATGAAGACAGGGGCCTTGGAGTTGTACTCCAACCTGTGAAGCTTAACTCCTGAGTGTTGAAAGCACATTTGGAAATGGTTACATCTTTCAGGATACAATCAAAGACTCTTTAGTATTCAGCAAAGAAATTTTCAAACATACAGTTGTGGAGGGACTGGTGAAAGCCACTTTGGCCAACATCAATCAGAAGACATTTTTAGACCCCATATCCTTAAATTTAGTTCTATTCTGTAAGACCCATCGAATCTCCATTGCAGATCACTAAGGAAGAAAAAGTAAGTGTCACATGATGTTAATCCAAGTGAATGTGATTTTAGTCCCCAGGCAAGTAAAGAAAAAGGTAGGAGATGAACCTTTAGAAGAAGTCATATGGAGAGGTGGGGCAATTTATTTTGGGCATGGTAGAGTATGTACTTATTCTAGTTGAAATTAAGAGAGAGTTTGATGCTAATATGTAGACAAATATTCCTGGATTGGATTCATTAGTTTTTTTTTTAAAGAACAAAGGTCTTTGCTAAAGAGATTAACATGCTTCTTTTTGACCCCAGACCTACGCCTGTTTCCAAAGCCTCAAGGTCCTTCAACCTCTGCCAAAGCCATTTTCTACCATCAACCAAAGCAGCCGAATCAGGATCTGAGCTAATTCTGCCCAGTTCAACTCGGCAAACATTTATTGTGCATATTTTACTCTGCTAGAAACAAGGAAGACACAGGTGATGATGTAGTCCTTACTCCCAAGTAGCTCACAGTCCACTAGCAAAAAGACCTGTCATCAACAATGAGCTTATCTCTGTGAAGTTACTGAAAAGTTAGAAGTAGCCCCAGGTTACCACAGTGACATGAACAAGGGCCTGTGAGGCAGTGCCTGCCCTGCAATTTCTGGTTAAAAGAGGTTAAGGGACAGCAATCTAACTGTATGTGCTAGGAATGGGGCAGGATGGGTGGGTAGCAGGTAGGGTTGCCAGACTTAGCAAATAAAACTACAGAACACCAAGGTAAATTTGCAGTTCAGATAAACAACAGATAGATTTTTAGCATAACTATGTCCCATGCAATAGTCTAAGGGTTTTTTGTTGTTGTTATTGCTGTTTGTTTGTTTTTTTCCTGAAACTCAAATTTAACTGGGAATCGTGTATTTTATATGGTGGGCCTAGGAGTTGCCTCGCAGTTTTAATTGCTTAGCATTTTTATCAAAGACTGAGACAGTGTCAAGGTTAGGAAAGGCTTCCTGGAGGGAAGAACCCAGGGGCTGGGTTTTGAAGACTGAAAATGGGAATCTAGGCCCTTTGAATCAAAGTGTGATCTACAGACAAGCAACACCAGCATCACCTGAGAGCTTGCTGGAAACGCAGACTCTCCAGCACCACCCCAGACCTAGAGACCCAGAATCTGCATTTTAACAAGATGTCCAGATGATTCATGTGCACATTAGTGTTTGAGAAGCCCTGGTCTAGGTGAAAAAGAATGAGGAGTAAACAAAAGAAATGGCATGTCCATATGTACACATACCCAAAACAGCACAGTCATCTCGTGAAAAATCAATCACTTATTTTATCCTCTATCACACACAGCATAGCCAGCACTATCTTGCACTTCGTTATTATTATTTCTTACATAGATAGTCTTCTTTTTTCCATTATGGGAGGCAAGAAGGCCAACATTACTCTTATGTAGCGGGAATTATATACTGGTGAATGGTCAGAAATTTAAAGACATAAAACTCAGTTACAACTTAGTAGGTTCTTTTCATTCATGTTCAATTAAGGGTTTAGTGTACAGTGGGCTACACCTTTCATGTATGTAATTCTGAGATGCATTAGTGATTCTTCCTCCATTTTTATGGTTCCACTTCATGTGCATAATTCTACCAGCATTAATGGTACCTCTGCATTCTACAAATGGGGAAATGAATGCCTTGAGGGTTGAGTGACTTGTAAATTTCAAAGGCAGAATTCTAACCCACAAATGTCTGACCCAAACTCTACATTTTTTGCCCATTGCCTTTAAGAGGTGACTGTGAACAAAGTGGGAAATGTTTAACATTTTAAAAAAAACTTTTAGAAAATTCAGGTTAAACAAACATTGCTACAGATTTCTAGACATTTTAGGCAGCACTTTTTTGTTTTGTTTTGGTTTTATGGGTGAGAGGGGGCAGCATTAACTTGCTAATTGCCTCAATCGTACATTCTTGCATGTATATAAAATGGTAGGCCTTATTATTGGCCTACCATTTTCTCTTCTCTTCATTTATCTAAATTTCAGCCCAACCTCAAGGCTCACCTGATACTGTTTCTCTTTGTGATTCCTTAAAATGCTTTCCCATACTACCTTAACTCACAGGGATCCCATTCCAGACCCTTCTTCCAATTATTTCTTCTTATGGACTCTGCTTGTGGTTCTCAACTTACCCCTGAGCAGTGGGCTGTCAAACAAACAAACAAACAAATGAAATCATGCTTAAGCCAAATTTGAAAAGAGTAGAGCTCTGGAATGCCCTATCTACCCCAGACTCATCTCCTCCCTCCTCCAGTGTTCCCCACATGCCTCCCAAAGATCCCTTAGGCCGTGGAGAACAATGGGAGGGGACTGACATGTGCTACTTGTATTGCCGTCTCAGGTTGTTCTTGTACCTGTGTCTATTTTCCTAAATAAATGAAAGCACCTTGAGGGTGGAGAATATTGATTATCATGGCTGCCATCTCGTCCAAATCCCAAAACGGGGCTCCTGTACTTCTGTGCATAAGAGAGCAGAATATTTGAAGGCCAACCCTGAAAAACCTAGAATTACGGTCATTTTCTACTTTTGTGTCTCTCCTCATGATTCCTAGCACAGTGCCTTCCACATAAAATATGTTTAATCAATTCCGTACATGCTGATTAATTGACCGCTCTTGGAGTTAAGTGGATCATTTTAATTGTGTTGGCTGAAATATATTTACTTAAATTGTATAAATTGACTGCAAGCTTTATAATAGTGTGTTAGTGAATAGTGTTTTCAAAATTTAGAAATGGTGGAAATAAGAGCAATGTACATCCAGACAGCAAAATAGATAAATAGCTACCATCTGATTTACAGGTTGCTGTGCTTCTTTGGAAATAAAAATATGTAGTTAGATAAAATGTATTATAAAGATTTAAACTCTAGGAGGAACTTTTTGTTTGGACATTCTCCTTCCTTGAGCATTCAAAAGTTTCTTCTACTACCTTAAGAATTAAATCCATAAAGCAGGTAATCGTTTAAATTAAAACATTGCTGAAAATTCAGATGGGCATAGGGAATGATTTCTTCGTTGCAAATGGAGTCTCTGTCACATAGAAAATTGTGGCTTCTTTAAAGTCTAAGTGAGATGACTAGAATGCTTATTCCACCATTCATCTATTCATTTATTCACCAAATATCTATTGACCAACTCATACATGCCAGGCACTCTGCTAAGTACAAGTGGTTAGACACTAAAACACTGTATGCACTCCTCCAAAACCTCATGTTCTGCACAATCATGCACTTAAAAAACAACAGGACTTAGAAAAAAAATAAGTTGGAACGGACCACTCAAAACCTAGGCCGTTTTGGAACCAGAGCACTAACATGAGTAACCAAAAACAATAACAGTTCTAAAACTTTTAACATAGTTAAGAAGACATGTTAAATTTCTAAATGATAACTACTGTGGTAAATATTTACCAACTACTATAAATATTTATTATACAAGTAGTTGTTACAAGGTGATTGGTTGCTTGGTAGAAGTGGGTGTGAGGTGTAAGGGAGGTTGGGGGCCAGAGGTCACTGAGATATGGAAGCGGGGCCATGGATGGGGAGGACCGTGTTCCAGCACTTCCAAGACAGCGTGGAGACGGAGTCAAGAGGAAGAATAAGGTGTATCAGGTTAGATTTCCCTCAGATGAACTTTAATAGCAGGATTTTGGTGCAAGTAGTTTATTGGGAGGTAATGTAGAGGAAGCACAGTGAGAGAGTGGAATAATGAGCAGGGCAGGGAGGAAAGTCTCTTCCCTTTATTAAATGACATCAGTGAACAGATTACTACTGTGGGCAACTGGGACTCAGCCTAAGTGGGATGTGTCTGGCTGCAGATCACCCCTGAGGCATTAATTCCTTAGCAGTTCCTGCCCTATGTACAGCCCAGGCAATCTCTCTTGAATGTGAAAGAAACATTCTCAGAGAGATTCAGACCATGACTTGCAGGTCCTAGAACCTTCTGCAAGTGACCTTGGAGAAGTATGTAGGCTGGGAGGATCCAGGAGGGAAACTTAGAAGGTCTGCTAGTGGGCAAATGAGGACTATATACAATGAGACAAATGGGCATTGGTTCAGTATTGTATTCATTAGTGGCTTGCTGGGATCAGCTTTGTTTGATTGCATTAGCTGCTGTTTGGTGGAACAAAACTGTGGAGCGTTAGCACATATTGCCTAGGAATCAGGGAAACTTCCAAGTTACGCTTATATCATATCCCTGTGTATGAATTGTGTATAGGGATATCACCTTTTTTTCTCTTTTTCCTTTTCTTTTAGAGACAGGGTTTCATTCCGTCACCCAGACTAGAGTGCAGTGGCACACTCATGGCTCACTGCAGTCTTGAAATCTTGGGCTCAAGCAATCCTCCTGCTTTAGCCTCCAGAGTAGCTGAAAGTACAGGCATGCACCACCATGCCCAGCCATTTTTTTAAAAAAATTATTTGTAGAGACAAGGTCTCACTCTATTGCCCAGGCGGGTCTTGAACTCCTGGCCTCCAGCGATCCTTCTTACTTGGCCTCCCAAAGTGCTAGGATTATAGATGTGAGCCACCATGCCCAGCAGGGATACTACCCTTGAATAAACTACTGAACTGGCCCTGATTGCAAGAAACTTCCAGGCTAGTGGGAGAAACAGGAGTTTAGATTTCAGTGAAGTCCTACGGCAGAATATGTTACAAAATTCAACACATCCCCAAAGGTAGCTCCCCCATCCAGTCCCGAGGCATCAGGGAAGAGACATTGAAATCCTGAAGGATGAGCAACAGGTAGGTGGGTAGACGAGAGGAGAAGCCTAGGGAAATAAATGTGTAAGAATACAGGGTGAACTTCTGATGGTGAAGCCACTGTCCACTCCCTACAAATCAGCAAAGTCCCCTGGATTCCGAGAGTTTAGTGTAAGAAAAGGGGTACGTGAGGACTCAAATTTGGGTCCTCGGAGAATAAATTTAAGCCCTAAGGTAGGTGCTCAAATTGATCCTTGCCTCATGCAGAGCCTGGCTGGCTGCAAGCATTAGATAAATAATAAATACCAGCCCCTTCTGTCTCTAGGATCAGCGTCCTGCCTTGACCTTGCTTATCAGATCAGGTAGGAAACCGAGGTCCTCCTTACCACATGTGGTCATTACATTTCCCATGGCATTTTTCACAGAGGCCCGGGCTGCTTCCCTGGCTGTTCTCCAGGTAGGTAATTATCTTGCCTCCTGTTCTAACTCCCTTGTGGTTTCAGTTGTAGGAGAGAGCCTTCTTCATTCCCACGTGATTGGCTGCTGGTACTGAAAGGCTTCATTCCGGAAATCTGTTACCTTCTGCCCTGGAGCTTGGCTGGCATTCAGGGGTGGGAGAGGATGTTTGAGGACAACTTGGCTAGGTCTATCCTTACTAAGAGAAGTAGAGAATTGGGACTAATTTCCTGATACATTGAGCACCAAATGTAATTATTTATCATATGACCTCATTTACAAAAAATATGAAAACCTGCAGTGTTCAGGGAAATGAAAAAGTTTCTAATTCAAGATTACCAGCATAAAATGCGGATTCTTTAGCCTCACCACAAGAGTATGCTGTTTTGGCAAAGTGGCCAGTAATCATGATGGTCAAATTTGTTGAAGATGACACACCTGAGGACAGAATATCTGCACTAAGACTGCACCAGAAAATCTGTCTATCTGAATCTATCTATCTATCTATCTATCTATCTATCTATCTATCTATCTATCTATC
>NC_045439.1:104979613-105028419 GCF_002776525.5 Piliocolobus tephrosceles | reverse complement strand
ATCTATCTATCTATCTATCTATCTATCTATCTATCTATCTATCTATCATAATTGCATTTATAATCATTTCCCTCCTTCTACATGCGTTATTAGTGAATAGCTGTCAGCATGCAAACCTTGGTGATGATGTTCCAGGCAGTTTCATCAGGCAACCAGTAGTTTCTGAGTTGGTTTTGCAGTTGCACGGCCCTTACACAGGATATATATACAATGACAGTCCCTCCCCTCAGCCCTCAGTTCACTACCAAGCTGTAATGCAACTTAAGAGGACCAGTTCTTAAAACAGGCCTGACTTTAAATTCTGGTACCACTACTGCTGCATTTCTGAGCAAGTTAAACTTGCAAACCCACAGTTTCTTCACCTATAAAATGGGGATAATAATATTGGTACCTAACTATTACTAATTTAATATAATAATAGATTCCATGAGATATCAAAATCAAAGTGCACAGTGTCTCATGCCTAACAGGTTCAATACGGTTCAATACTTGTTTGTAATCATTAATAAAACACCAAACACAGATACAAAACATGACTGCACTGCTAAGTGAAGAAATGCCCAGTCCTCCTGTTCTGTTCTCCCCAGCAGCTCAGAGGAGAGCTGGTGCGCTGTAGAAATACAAGATGGTTGTTAGAATATTGGCTTTGTGGTCAGCCAAACCTGGTTAGAAGCTAAACTTTGTTACTTATCAGCTCTGTGACACTAGGTAAGTTAAATGACCCCTCCAAGCCTTGTTTCCTCATGGTAAAATAGGATAGCTGTAGGATAAAATGCATTCACTATAGGGTCACATAGAACTTGCCACACAGAAAGCACTGAATGAATAATAGTCATTAATATTAGAGATAATGAAGAGGAAGCATTTGATGATGTGACCATAGGAGCCACTCAAAATGCAGTTATTTTTAATCTTTATCACTTGAAAATGTCTGTTATTCAATATTTATCAAAGGCCCAGTTGAAAGATACTGTCATGGAGGTCTTATGAAGGGTAATAGTCCCTCCCTCTCAGCCATGGAACAAGCTGGTTCATCTTAATGCAGAAGCAGGCGTTTTTTTGGGGGATGGAGTCTCGTTCTGTTGCCTAGGCTGGAGTGCAGTGGCACAATCTTGGCTCACTGCAAGCGCCGCCTCCCTGGTTCGCTCCATTCTCCTGCCTCAGCCTCACGAGGCGCCCACCACAACGCCCAGCTAATTTTTTGTATTTTTAGTAGAGAAGGGTTTCACTGTGTTAACCAGGATGGTCTCAATCTCCTGACGTTGTGATCCGCCCGCCTTGGCCAGAAGTAGGCTTTCACCGACTTTATCTTTGGCCCTCTGCTCCTGGTGAGCATTGGAGCTCACCTAAGTTGTCACATGCATGAAAATCACCGTTGGGTTTTGTTTGTTTGTTTGTTTTTTGAGATGGAGTTTCACTTTTGGTGCCCAGGCTGCTGGAGTGCAATGACACAATCTTGGCTCACTGCAACCTCCATCTCTCAGGTTCAAACGATTCTCCTGCCTCAGCCTGCTGAGTAGCTGGGATTACAGGCACGCACCACCACACCCAGGTAATTTTTGTATTTTTAGTAGAGACAGGGTTTCGCCATGTTGGACCAGGCTGGTCTCGAATTTGGAATCAAGACTACTCCTTCAAGCAGTATTCCTGTTTGAGGACCTGCAGACAGAAAGTGCCTTGTACTTCAGCTCCTTGAAGAAAGTCCCTTGTACTTCAGTTCCTTGAAAGCCCAGACCACTTCAAATTCAACTTGTAATGTAAAATCTTTTAATTTTGAAATAACTATAGATTCACGGTAAGTTGCAAATATTAAACAGAGAGGTCCCATGTACCTGTCACCATTTCCGCCAATGGTTATACCTTAGATAACTATACCACAATATCAGAACCAGAAAATTTAAATTATCTTTAGTGGCTTTAATGAAACGTATAGCATACCTAACTGATATTAACCCTGACTTTTTTTTTTCCACTATCTTCTCTTCATTTTTCTCTTTATTTTGTTTTCCTCTTCTGTTTATTATGATTTCTCATCAAATCCTTTTAGGAACAAGATTGGGAATAAATTAATAAATTAAATGAAATATTCTTGTATACTAACTATGCTTTACAGAGTTTGGCATATTGTTTAAGTTAGGCGAATCCATAACCAGAAAGAAGTATAAATTCATAATGTCCCTTCTCTCTGTATTGTAGACTCTTACTAGAGCATTTTGGTATAAAGAAATTGGGTAGCCAAAGGACAGTTACTTAACTGACTAAAACTTGGGTTTTTTAATGATCAAATTAGAACACTGCTATGACTGTACTACGATAATAATAGGTAACAGCTTTTGAACATCTATCACCTGCCAGACACTATGCAGAGCAATTCACATGCATATTTAATTCATTCTTTTACAATTCAACCCTATCATTAAATACTTTCCAGGAATATTTAAGTTACAGACAAGGAGACTGAGGGTCAGAGAGGCTACATGCCCAGAACTTACACAGTTAATAGGTGACAGGTTGGCCAGGAGACCTCCACTATGGCACTTGGAACCATATTCACATTTATATCGGTGACTTAGGTTAAATGACATCATCTGTCATAATTAATTTCAGCAAAATGACATTATCTGTGACATGCTGTGAACTTGATTTTGGTTATGAGGATTTATTTAATCTATAACTTTTATACAAAATAAAACTGCTAAGGATCTGTACTTTATTTTATGTTTGTATATTTTAGGTATCGTTCTGAAAATAGTTGAAGTTAATATTAGGGAGAATTTTTTTTCCACTAGCAAGGTTGATATGTTTCTCAGATTTGGGAAATATTGATACAGGGAAGTTTCATCTTTTATCTGTTTTATCTTTTAAATCTTAAGTCTACAAGATTTATAACCACTGAGAGGAAAAAGAGATCCCATTGGGATGGGCTAGAAAAAGTGGGATTTGAACTAGCTTTGAAAGAAGTATAAAATTCAGAATGACATCTAGCTGCAACACCCACCACCCAGGTAATTTTTGATAGACTTGTCTCACATGGATGGCTAGAAGGGTATTCTTTCCTCAAGATTACAAGTGGAACCCTTCAACAGCTGAGAACTTGGTTAAAAGAGGACAGTTTTCCAAATAAGGGAGATCTGTCTTCACTCAGAAAACAAGTTTCAGATAAATGGAGATGAGAGAGAAACCCTTTTGCTAGAGGAGTCCCAGGCATGCAAGGGGAAACGAGTAGAACACATCGAGGTCCTATATAAACCAGGCTGATGGAGCCAGGGACCACAATGGAAGTTAATGAAGATGAATTAGAATCAGAACCAAAACCGGAACTAGACAGTGGAAGGCTCTGCACATGGAACAAGGAGTAAAAAGCTCAACAGTGGGAGCCATTGTATATCTTTGAGTAGGAGATTGGTATGAAATAGGTGGTGTTTAACACAAATGCAGAGAATGACTAGAAGAAGGGAAAGCTTGCTGGACTAAAGGAATATGGGTTGTATTCACCAGAGTGGGGCTTAAACAAGTGGAATAAGGCATGTGGGAATAACCTTCCTTCATTCCCAGGGAATGGGGATTCTGACATCAAAGAGTAACTGAAGAGCACTAGTGAACTCAGACCAGTTATGGCTAGAGTTTCAACTTCCCTGATGGTTTCCTACATTTTGGTTAGATCTATACACATAATGGAGAAACCTTAATATTTTTCCGTTGTCCTGCTGGCAAAGCTTGTGCCTACGCTATCCCACTGGGACCAAAAACCACATTGAGATTCCACAAGTACATTTTTTACAACCCTGGGCAATAGCACATTCAGAAAGACTCTTCCCAGGATAGCTACTGCAATCAACTTTCTGACTTTGGGTTTCTATAGTAAAGAACTTGTCTGAAGGTTTCATGCAGAGAATTCAATTTATATCATCCAAATAGGTGAAACATGAAGTGTACCTCACTAGCTCCTGGGGTTGGTAGCAGTTCCCATATTTACCGTCACTATTTTCCGGTTTCTGGGAGCAAATGAATTGAAATTCATGTTACAATTAAAAACTATTAACAACAAACATCAGAAATAAGAAGCAATTAGTTAATGTATTATTTAAGGCTTTACTACACTTCAGCTATCAAGGGCAATCATTCATTTGCAGTAAAATTTGTTTTACCCGTTATTAAAAGCTTAAGTGTCTACTGATAACTGAAAATATATTTGGATTTGCTTGAATTCTACTGTAGGGAACAATACCTTGACAATATTTCCTGACCAAATACCTGAAATTATGGCATGGGGTCTAAAGCTAAATATATTAACTTTCCAACACCCCTCCCAAATGCTAGTCTACAAATTTTGCTATAGATTCTTTACATTAATCCATCCAAAATTTTTAAATATCTGTTCTGCTCAGAGCACTATGTTCAAAGCTACAGGGCTGTTGAAATGTAGCTATTATCCTCCATAAGCTTCACTTCTTCTCAATGGATGTAGTTAACTAGACATTAATAATGACAACAACATGGCTAGACATTTATCCCAGCACCATTTATTGAATAGGGAATCCTTTCCCCCATTATGTGTTTTTGTGAGGGTTGCCAAAGATCAGAGTGTGTAGGTGTGCAGCTTTATTTCTGGATTCTCTATTCTGTCATGTTGGCCTATGTGTCTCTTTTTGTACCAGTACCATGCTGTTTTGGTTACTGTAGCCCTGTAGGATAGTTTGAAGTCAAGTAGTGTGATGCTTTCAGCTTTGTTCTTTTTGTTTAGTATTGCCTTGTCTATTTGGGCTATTTTTTGGTTCCATATGAATTTTAAAAAAGTGTTATCTAGTTATGTGAAGAATATCAGTGGTAGTTTAATAGGAATAGCATTGAATCTATAAATTGTTTTGGGCAGTGTGGCCATTTTAATGATATTGATTCCTCCTATCCATGAGCATGGAATGTTTTTCTATTTGTTTGTGTCATCTCTGATTTCTTTGAGCAGTGGGTTGCAGTTCTCCTTGTAGAAATCTTTCACCTCTCTAGTTAGCTGTATTCCTAGGTATTTTATTCTTTTTGTAGCAGTTGTGAATGGGAGTTCTTTCCTGACCTGGCTCTCAGCTTGACTGTTGTCCTTTGCAGAGACATAGATTGAGTTGGAGGCCATTAACCTTAGCAAACTGACACAGGAACAGAAAAGCAAATACTGCATGCTCTTGCTTGTAAGTGGGAGCTTAACGATGAGAACACATGGACATACAGAGGGGAACAACACACATTGGGGCATTTTGAAGGGTGGAGGGTGGGAGGACGGAGAGGATCAGGAAAAATAACTAACGGGTACTAAGCTTAATACCTGGGTGATGAAATAATCTGTACAACAAATTCTCATGACACAAGTTTACCTATATAACAAACCTCCACTTGTACCCCTAAACTTAAAATAAAAGTTAAAAAAAAATGACAATAGTAACAATACCTCTCTACAGATACTTTTTTTAAAAAAAATTAAGAGCCAGCTGGGTACGGTGGCTCATGCCTGTAATCCTAGCACTTTGGGAGGCCGAGGAGGGCAGATTGCCTGAGCTCAGGAATTCGAGACCAGCCTGGACAACACAGTGAAATCCCATTTCTACTAAAATATAAAAGAAATTAGCCAGGCGTGGCGGCGTGCGCCTGTCATCCCAGCTACTCAGGAAGCTGAGGCAGGAGAATTGCTTGAACCTGGGAAGTGGAGGCTGCAGTGAGCTGAGATCAGGCCACTGCACTCCAGCCTGGGTGACAGAGTGAGACTTCATATCTACAAAAAAAAAAAAAAAAAAAAAAAAAAAAATTAAGAGCTTTCATTCATAACATTTTATCTTTTAATTTTCCATTTAATATTCAAGGAGATTCTTTGAAATAAGAGGTAGGTAGAGGCATGACTAGCTACATTAAATTAGAAAAAAGAGTTTAGCTAGACAGATTTAATAAATTACTCAAAGTCACAAAGTTAGTGATGGGAATAGAACTAATATTGAATTCCAGATATGTGATGAAGTACTCCATTTACCAACTGACTGAATTTTTAGTTATATGACACTAGCATGTCTCCCATTTACTATGGAAGAAATACTCTATAATTGTAAGGCAATTTGGATGTAGGGCTCTTCAAAGCAGAAGTAGCAAATTTCTGTTTTAGAAAATTTCTGGCTTTATATCAAATTCAGAGGGGTATATTGAGCTAACCCTGGATACTACCTTTCCATTCCAAACAAGATAAATTATGGATAGATTGTTTAAAACTTTAAACAATATGTACCTAACTATGAAAGCAAGAAATGAAAATGCCCAGATGCCAGAAATGAAGAGGAAACTAAAAACTAAAGTCATGAAAAGTTGAAGATAGAAAGGCCTGAGATATCAGGAACTGCTAGGTGCCCTGGGACAGGGAGAAAAGCACCTGATGAGGAAGGAGTCTGGAACTCAGGTAGCTGGTACTGGGCAACTGGTTCCTGCCCTGAGAAACTCAGCTCTGTGGCCTGAGAACTGGCATGGTGGCACACAGTCACCCAGACTGTGAATGAGAAGCATTTGTTCCAGAAAGAAACTGGAATCCCATGGTCAGTACTGTGTGCCCTATGCTAGTGGGGGCCAAATTCATATTTCCTGAAAGGCACAAGGGCCTGATTTCAAAACTACTTGAGGGTATCTCTTCTAAGAAACCATAATTAAGATGTTCTGTTGGTACAATTTTAAAAGAATCATGAGAAGAATAAAGAACATAGTATTTTCCAACCAGTAGCAGGAAAAGTGGGAGAGAAAAAACCTTTCAAAACCTAAAAATTAAAATTAAAAAAATCTTAAAAGGAGACAAAAGACCTTAAAAGTTAACTAGAAAACACACAATAGTATAAATAAACCTAAATATATGAGTTATAAGTGACCTAAATACAGTGGTTAAACATACAGATTGTCAAATTAGTTAAAAAATAAATATTGAGTACATCTAAAATCTAAGAGAACTAAAAGATTGAAAATAAAAGAATGAACAAATATGAATACATAATTATATGTTACATATATCATGCATACACATACATACATATCTCAAGAAAATACTAACCCAATAAAAGCTAGCTTTATTAAAAACTGATAGAAGAGATTTTAAGACAATAAGCAATATTAGTGATAATATGTTGTCCATATAATGATAAAAATGTAATTTACTAGAGAGCTATAACAATTTTAATTTAAACACCAAAAAAAAAACAAAGTAAAAATTAACATGAGTACATGAAGAAACTGAAATTTTCATAATTTAATAGGAGATTTCAATATGTGACTTGCTATAATGATACCTCTAGAACTTAGAATTTAGTAAGAATATGGAGTATTTGAATAACACTCAACATGCTTGATATAATGGATAGATATAGAATGTTACACCCAACAATTGAAGAATATACAGTCTTCTAATAAATTCCAGTACATTCCTAATAAATTCCAATAAATTCCAAAGAAATGATATCATACAGATCACATTTCTAAACAAAGTGAAAATAAAAATCATTAAGAAAAAGAAAAATTAATCCCAAATATTTCAGAAATGAAAATTTCATTTCTAAATAATTCATAGGTCAAGGAATAAATCATAGTAAACAACTGAAAATATTTAGAACCCAATACTAATGGAACCATAATATATAAAAACAGATGGGATACAGCTACAGGGGTGTATGTACAAGAACTTTATATCTTAAATGCTTTTATTTTAAAAATTGAAAATCAATAAGCCAAGGCTCACCCTCAAAACAATTAGAATACAGAATGAAATAAAATGATGTGTAACATGATTTCCGCTCTTGTCTATGATAGAAAAGATTATGTAATGTTACTCCTACCTCTAAGAATAACTAAGCAATCCGGGTAAAATTTTAAAATGAACTGTTTGAGGACAATAGAGATCAACCAAGGTTGATAGGACTTGAGAGTCTAAGATCCTAAAGAGAAGGGAAGGGAAGCACATTGAGGGGAGCCTCACATTTGTCCCCATTTGTTCCTCTGAGGGGATTTGCTGATTTGTGGAATAAGGAAAAGAAGGAGAAGTCATCAGCATGAGGCTTGTGACAGTCTCACTGAGGTGAAGAGACAGAAGTTAAGAGTTTGGATGGCCAACATGGGCAGAACTTGAGAAGCCCAGATCTCAAAGAGGCAGGAACTGCAGAGGAGTCAGCCTGAAATTCTACATGCAATTTTCATTATAGCTGTTTGTCAAGTCTTCAGCTGCATGTGCACAGGGCAAGGTGCCAAGAAACTAAGCAGAAAGAAGCTACTGTAAAGTGAAAGAACTTGAATAGAGTCTTCGGTTGGAGAAAAAGAGGTTGGAGCCAGGCAGCTACTAAGGTGGAGCAGCCCCAGTAAACACCCCAGGCTTTCAGTTGAGACACCTGAAGGGTACCCTCTAGGAATCAGAGCTTGCTCTAGAAGCAAAAGCAAATTGAAATTAAAGACTCCTTTCTGCCGAAAATATCTGAAAGCCAGCCTCACCTGGATCAAGGTGACCTCCCTATATGCTATTCACCTGCCAGAAAAAGAATTAAGTGTTCTCTGTAGAAAGATAACATCATCTAGATCCTTCGCAATTTTTATTGTTACATACGATATCTAACATTCAATTAAAAATCACCATGTAAGTATGGAAATAAGACCACATGATCAAAAACAATGTTAAAAATAAAACAGGCAATAGGAATAGTCCCATAGGTGGTTACAACATGATTTCATGCTCCAGAAAATAGAGGAAAAGACAAAGCATTTTATCAGAGAATGCATCGGAGTTTATAAAAAAGGGATCCAATAGAAATTTTAGAAATAAAAGTATAATAACTGATATTAACAATTTAATATTGGCTTAATAGTGGGTTGGACACAGTAGAAGAAAGGATTACTGAAGATCAGTAAAACAAATCTCATAGAAGTTCAATATACAAAAATCAATTGCAATCCTATATACCTGTAATACCTAGAGGATATAAAGTGTATCATTGATCATAGCAAAAAAGTATCTAGCAAGAAATCTAAAACAAATAAGTACATTGCCTTTATGGAGATATTTATAAAGACTTAAATAACTGGAGAGATTTTCCATAATTATGGGTTACATCAGGGCTCCCCAAACTGTAATATGCATATGAAGCAAATAACATCTTGTTCAAATGCAGATTTTAATTCAGTAGGTCTGGGGTGAGGCTCAAGATTTTACATTTCTAACAAACTTTCAGCTGATGTCCATGTTGCTAGTCTATAAACCAACTCTGATTATCAATAATTTAGAATGCTCAATATCGTAAAGATGTAGGTTCTGCATAATTTACACTAATATTTCAATGAGATTTGAATGAAAATTGACAAATTTGTTCACAGAATTTTACAAGCTGGTTTTAAAATTTGTATGCTAGAGGCTGGGTGCAGTGGCTTACACCTGTAATCCCTGCACTTTGGGAGACTGAGGGAGACGGATCACTTGAGGCCAGGAGTTCCAGACCGGCCAACATTGTGAAACACCTTCTCTACTAAAAATACAAAAATTAGCTTGGCATTGTAGCACATGCCTGTAATCCCAGCTACTCAGGAAGCTGAGGCACAATAACAATCGCTTGAATCCAGGAATTGGAGGTTGCAGTGAACCAAGATGGCACTACTGCACTCCAGCCTGGGCAACAGAGCAAGACTCTGTCTCACAAAAAGCCAGATAATAAATAAGTAAATAAATAAATAATAATAAAATAAAATTTATATGGTCAAGTGTCACAAATAGCCAAGGCAATTTTGAAATAGACATTTAATGGAGTTTATTTTGATCAAATAATAAATCTATTCATAAA
The DNA here is from genome assembly GCF_002776525.5 of Piliocolobus tephrosceles. Lineage (NCBI taxonomy): Eukaryota > Metazoa > Chordata > Mammalia > Primates > Cercopithecidae > Piliocolobus > Piliocolobus tephrosceles. The sequence goes on along the minus strand of NC_045439.1, from coordinate 105,018,595 downwards.
GCTAGAATAAATAAAATTGTGTGGAAGTGGCACAGAAAAGACAGATAAACCAATGGAACAGAATAAAAGGGAGAAGCAGACCTATACATGAATACAAACTTGATATATGAAAGAGACGGAACCGTAGAGCAGTTAGAAAAAAAATTAATGTTATCGGTATGATTAATTATTTTCATGCAAAATAAAAATAAAATTGAATCCCCATCTCATACCATACTCAAAATAAACTCCAGGTAGGTGTAAGAATTAAATTTCAATAACAAGACTTTTAAATTAAAAAAGAATAAGATGAGGAGGGGTTCAAGATGGCTGACTAGAGGCATCTGGTACTTGCCTTCTCTATAAGGAGGAACCAAAATAGTGAGTAGATAATCACACTTTGATTAGATTACTTAAAAGAAAACACTGGAATTCAACAGAGAAGTAAGAAACACCTAAATCAACAAAGGAAAGCAAGCAAGGCTGCCTGCTCAGCTAGGATCAGCTGGAAGCCTGGAGAGGCTTCCCAGCATGGGGAAAGGATAAGTGAGAGACCCCCAGTGGTCCACATTCTTACTGTGCACTCCTGCAATCCTAGACATAGGAGAGCTCCTCAGTGCTCACAGACCCTGAGACAAACGCAGGGAGCTTCCTGGAGACCACGTGATGCTATTGCTCCAAAAAGGGAGCTAACACTCAGTCTCACATATGCCCTGAATCCTAAGCAGCTATAGCAAGGTGCTACTTAGAAAGCCCAGCCCCTACCAGACTGTATCCTGCCCTGAGATCCAGCAGCCCTGAATCTATCTCCACATTCCTGGAGCACCATTGACATCACTCTCCCACAGCTACCATCATTGCAGGCTGCTGCCACTGGCGTCAAAGTGCAAGCCACTGGCAGCAACCCCACGGCCTTAAGCAGTGGAGCTGCCACATATTTATAAGGGTCCTGAGGACAGGCTACCCAATCCACAGTTGCCACCAGGAGTTGAAGTGCATGCTTCCCAGCCACTTGCCTCTGACTGCTGCAACTGAAAGCAGCCTCGCCTTCCCTAGTAGCAGGGCCACAGTGCAGCCACTGCTACTTCCATCTGTACATCCTTCCAGGAGCCTGGGGATAACTCACTTTTACCTACCACAAACAGCACCTGCAGGCACCACAGGGGGCCTTGAGGACAGGCCCACCTGGCCAAGCTCTGCCCTCATCAGTGACCAAGCATGCTATCTGGGGGACTGGGGATTGCCCAGCCCAATCCACCACCATTGGCACCTGAATACTCCTCCTGAGGGACTAAGGCCAGGCCCATCTAACCTACCACTACAATCACAGCTGGCACCCACCCCCACATACCAGCTGAATGCCTGGAGACTGGCCCACCCAGCCTGTTGTAGTCACTGCCAATACAAGCGAAGCCTGCTTGGAAACCAGAGGGTTGTCTCACTGGTGCTATTGCCATTACCCATGCCACATCCACTACCCAGGTGTCCAATAACCCATCCACCTAGCTGAACCACCACTGCTACTACTGGCACAAAAGAAAGCTGCCTAGAGGTCCAATAATTGTCCTGCCCAAACCGCCTAACACATTGCCAACATATGCCGTGCTGTGGCTAAAGAACAAGCATGCTCGGCCCACCACTGCCATGATTGGACCCTGAGGACTGGTCCACCTGGTGTCCCAGTCCCCAGAAAAACTTGACCACTGTCTCCACTAACAACTGCATCCTAAGCCACTGACAAAATTATGGTCGCCACTGACACCATTTACAGCTGAAGAAATCATATAGAGACTACACTACTGCACACACCAAGAATGAAAACCAGAGTACCCTACCCAGCCAACACCGAAGATACATCTTCAGGAAAAAGTCCTCCTCTACAAAAGCAATTCCAAAAATTATAAGAAGCAACTGTTAAACTAAATATGCAGATATCAGTATAAGAACACAAGGAACATTGACCGGATGTGGTGGCTCACGCCTGTAATCCCAGCACTTTGGGAGGCCAAGGCAATTGGATCACTTGAGGCTAGGAGTTCGAGATCAGTCTGGCCAACATGGCAAAACCTGGTCTCTACTAAAAATATGAAAAAAAAAAAAAAATAGCCAGGCACGGTGACTCATGCCTGTAATCCCAGCTACTTGGGAGACTGAGGGATGAGAATCACTTGAACCTAGGAGGTAGAGGTTGCAGTGAACCAAAAATGCACCACTGCACTCCACCCTGGGTGACAGAATGAGACTCTGTCTCAAAAATAAACAAAAAGAACGCAACATGAAAAAGCAGAGAAACATGACACCTCCAAAGGAACAGAATAATTCTCCAGCTATAGATTTCAATGAAAAATAAATTTATGAAATCCTGGAAAAATAAGGAAAAATAATGATATTTAGAAAGCTCAGTGAGATATAAGAGAACAAAGAAAAACAATACAAAGAAATCGGGAAAACAATTCAGATTACACATGAGAAATTTACTAAAGAAATAGATCTAATAAAAAGAACTAAACAGAAATTCTCATGCTAAAGAATTCATTGAATAAATAACAAAATACATTCAAAAGCTTCAATAATAGACTAGATCAAGCAGAAGAAAAATTTTTAAAATTTGATGACAGGTCTTTTGAGATAACCCAGTCAGACAAAAATGAAATAAAATAAAATGAACAAAGCTTACATGACATATGGGACGTCATAAAATGATCAAATATTTGAATTTTTAGTGTCCTAGAAGATGAAGCGAAAATGAAAAACATAGAAAACCTATTCAATGAAAAAATGTCTGAAATATTCCTGAATCTAGTAAGAGATTTAGACATCTAGATATAGGAAGCTCAAAGATACCTAAAGATAAAGAGAGAATTCGAAAAACAGTAAGAGAAGAGTATCTTTTCTCTTATGAGGGAGTCCTCATCAGACTAACAGTGGATTTTTCAGTAGGCCAGGAGAAAATGAGATGATGTATTCAAAGTGCTAAAACAACAACAACAAACCTGTCAGTCAAAGATACTATAACCAGCAAATTTACCCTTCATGAATGAAGAAGAAATGAAGTCTTTCTCAGACAAGCAAAAGTTGAGAAAATTGATCAAAACTAAATCAGCTGTACAAGAAATGCTTAGGGGAGTACTACTTATAGAAACAAAAGGGTGATATCTACCTCATGAAGACACACTAAAATACAACATACACTGGTAGAGAAGACACACAAATAAGGAAGAGAAAGGACTCATATGTTATCACTATAGAAAAACATTGAACCACAATGATAAACAATGAGAGAGAATGAAAGGAACAAAGGATATACAAAACAACCAGAAATCAATCAATAAAATGAAAGGAAAAAACCCTCATATATCAATAATAACCTTTAATGTAGGTGTATTAAACTTTCCATTTAAAAGATATAGCCTGGCTAAGTGGATTTAAAAAATATGACCCAACTATACGCTGTCTACAAGAAAGTCATCTCACCTGTAGACAGAAGAACTGATGATTTTAAAATGGGAGTTTTTCTGCACAAGCTCTCTTTGCCTGCCACAATCCATGTAAGATGTGACTTGCTCCTCCTTGTTTTCCTTTATGATTGTGAAGCCTCCCCAGCCATGTGGAACTGTAAGTCCAATTAAACTTCTTTCTTTTGTAAATTGCCCAGTCTCAGGTATGTCCTTATCAGCAGCGTGAAAACCGACTAATACCTGTGTGAAGTTTGTCTTTCTGTGCCTGGCTTCTTTCTTTTAACAAAATGACCTCCAGTTCCATTCATGTTGTTACAAATGACAGAATTTCATTCTTTTTTATGGATGAATAGTACTCCATTGTATATGCGTACCACATCTATTAAATCTAATTATCTGATGATGGACGCTTAGGTTGCTTCCAAATATTAGCTATTGTGAATAGTGCTGTAAAAATTGTGGGAATGCAGATATCTCTTCAATATACTGATTTCTTTTCTTTTGGGTAGATACCTCCTAGGAGTTGTATTTCTATGTCAGAACCTCCAAACTGTTCTCCATAGTGGCTGTACTAATTTACATTCCCACCCACACTGTACAAGGGCTCCCTTTTCTCCACATCGTCACCAGCATTTTTGTTGCCTGTCTTTTGGATAAAAGCCATTTTAACTGGAGTGAGATAATGTCTCATTATAGTTTTGATTTGCAATTCTCTGATGATCAATGATATTGAACACCTTTTTGTATATCTGTTTGCCATTTGTATGTCTTCTTTTGAGAAACGTCTATTTAGATCTTTTGCCCATTTTTAAATTGGATTGTTAGATTTTTTTGCCTATAGTATTGTTTCAGCTCCTTATGTATTCTGGTTATTAATCTCCTGTCAACCAAGCAGTTTGCAAATATTTTCTCCCATTCTGTGGTTTGTGTCTTTACTTTGTTGAATGTTTCCTTTGCTGTGCAGGAGCTTTTTCAACAAATTTTAAAAACTAAAATCATATCAAATATATTCTCAGTCTAGAGTGGAATAAAACTAGAAATTAATAATGAAGAAGTTCAGAAACTATATAAATACATGGAAATTAAACAATATGCCCCAAAATGACCATTGGGTCAAGGAAGACATTAATCAATAAATATGATACACAACAAAGAACAAAAACCATATAATCATCTCAATAGATGCAGAAAAATCATTTACTAAAATTCAACAATGCTTCCTGATAAAAACTCTAATTTTAAGGACTAATTTCCAGATTATACAAGGAATTCAAACAACAGAAAAAAGTACAAATAATCCCATTAAAAGTGAACAAAGGACATTAATAGACATTTCTCATTCAGATCACCAACAAATATACCAAAAAAAGTTCAGTATCACTAATCATCAGAGAAATGCAAATCAAAACCATAACAAGATACCATCTTACCCCAGTTAGAACGACTATTATCAAAAAGACAAAAAATAACATATGCTGCCGAGGTTGTAGAGAAAAGGGACTCATATATGGCTAGTGGGTTTATTAATTAGTACAGCCACTATGGAAATAGTGTGAAGTTTTCTCAAAAACCTAAAAATGGAACTACCATATGATCTATGAATCTCATTACTATTTATTCAAAGGAAAAGAAATCTGTACATCAAAGTGATACCTGCAGTCCCGTGTCTATTGCAGCACTATTCACAATAGCAAAGATATGGAATCGACCTAAGCGTCCACCAGCAGATGAATGGTTAAAAAATATGTGTTAGATAGAAATGATGGAATAATATTTGGCCATGAAAAATAATGAAATTGTGTCATTTGCAGCAACATGAATGGAACTAGAGGTCCTAATGTTAAGTGAAATAAGCCTGGCACAGAAAGACAAATTTTGCGTGTTCTTACTAATACATGGGAGCTACTGTATTTTATCTCATGGAGGTAGAGAGTTAAATGAGAGATACCAAAGGGTGGGAAGAATGTGTGGGTGTTGGGGGAGGGATGAAGAGAAGTTGATTAATGGTACCAGACATACAGTTAGACAGAAGGAATATGTTCTAATATTTGATGGCAGAGAAGAGTAACTATCATTAATAACAATGCATTGTTTTTTAAAAATATTGTATGTTTTAAAATGGCCAGAAGAGTATAGAATTAGTACAGGTAATCATTTGTGAAAAATGTGAACATACATCTACCATGGTTCTTATTGTATGTTGTTCAACCTGAGTTGGCAACTGTAGCACTGCTGTCTTTTTATTTCATTATCACACTTCATGTCCTGCTTTTTACACTTATGAATATATTATGTTTATCACTTCATATTGCCAATGTAAGATCTACTTCATAATTTTGAGTGGCTGCAGAATACTGTGCTATGTTCAAAGTTTGGGTTGCTTAAGACTTTTCACAAATGCAGACAACACTGCCATAGGTATCCTTTTACACCTTTATTCACATGCTTATGTGGTTATTTTTTTTAGAAGAAATTCCTAGACACAACATTGCCAGGTCCAAAGTTGTGTGTGTGTGCATAGTTTTTCTTTGCTTGCTTCTAATTTTGTGGGGTTTTATTTAGTACTTTTAGGTTTTTTTCCATGCTGGTAGGTATAAAATTCTGTGCTGTTTTAATTAGCATTTCTTTAGTTATAAAGGACATTAAATATTTTTTACTTTTCCATTAGCCATTGGCCACTGTAATTTTTTTAACTGCCAAAAAAAAAAGACTACTTGAAGTATTCCCAACACATAGAAATGATAAATACTCACGGTAATGTATACCCCAAATACCCTGACTTGATCATTACACATTCCACACATGCAATAAAATATCACATGACCCATTAAATATGTACAAATATAACACACCAATAAAAACTTTTAAAAATCTACAAAAAAGGAATATGACAGTGTTTTTATGACTCAATGTATGGAGAGATTTCCTAACAATGCAAATAAGCATAAATCTTAATAGATTGAGAGCTTTGACTAAATTAAGGTAAAAATTTCTATAAATCAAAAGTCACCAATAAAAAAAGTAAATAAGTCTCAGACTAGGAGAAGACATTTTCAGTGCATACTACTGGAAATTAATTAGCATCCTACTAACTGTAAAGTGTCCTATAAATCAAGAAGAAAAGGAATTTAAAAAATAACAGGAATCACAAGCAGAAACTCAAATGGCAAAAGTAAAAGCATAAAAAGATGCTATGTCTTGCTAGGGACTAGAGAAGTAAAACACAAATGAAAATCACAAGGAGATATGATGTCCAGTCCACTAGAATGGCAAATATTAACATGCTGATAATTCCTGGAACTGATGATGAGGAACAAGGTGAAGTGATCTTTATAACAGGTGGGAGGATAAATTATTTTTAACTTTGGAGAGCAGTTTGACAAAATCTGTTAAATTGACAATAGCAAGTTCCTGTTATTCAACGATTCCTTTCCTAGGTATTTGCACTAAATATTTTTCTGCACATGTGTGCAAGTTGGAATGTACTGGAAAGTTGATAGCATTATTTTGGTAATTGCAAAAAGTCAGGAGAAACCAAAATATGTATACATTATAGATTAAATAACTGTATGACAGAGTATTACGCCATAGAATATAATATAGAATTTAAACTAGATAAACTAGAAATCTGTGTATCAAGCTGACAAACTACACTTTTGACTAAAAAATGAAAGTAGCAACAGGATACCATGTAATATCATTTTATAAAGTTAAAAAATATATTAAGCAAAACTGAATATTATTTGGAGGAATATATGCACATGTAAGGGTCCAAAAACTACACAATTCAGCAGTGCTTATCTCTGGAGGTGAGGTGGAAAGGTGATAGCAATTGAAAAGAGCTACATGAGGGCTTCAAAAGTATTTGTAATAGTTTATTGCTTAAGCTGACTAATGGCGACACAGGTTTACGTTATACTATTTTTATACCTTTTCATATGTCTGAAATATTTTATTACAGAACAATGTTTTAAAATGGTCCAGAATTGTTAAATCTGCAGAACCTTGTTAGAAGCAAATGCTAAACTGCTACATGAGATCATTTCCACAATCCAGGCACTACTGAGAAAGTGGAAGACAACTGTTGAAAATAAGCTAACAGTAAAAAAGATATGAAGTACATCAGAAAATCCGCCCCCATAAGCGAGACCCAGCAGACACAACAAATGAAAGAATTCACAGTTGAGAAACTAAAGAAAGTAGAGCAGTTTCTAAAGGACTTCAAAATAAGTATGTTTAAAAATGTTCAAAGAGATAAAAGAATCAACCGATCTCATAATGTTAGAAGACGTTATGAAAACAGAATAAGCAGACTTGAAAATAAACACATATTCTAGAAAAGGAAAATATTGCCATCATAATTGTAAGACTCCACAGAACATGTCAAAGCAGACCAAAGCAAAAATTAATAAGTTGGAAGATGAATCTAAGAATGCAACTTAAAGACTCTAAAGATTTATAAACACAAATATGGTTGTATAGAGAATTTCCTAGTAAGACATGAGTTCTCAGGCAAAAAAGTCACACACCAGGTTCCAAACTGAAGAAAACTGAGAGAAAGCCAGAGAGAGAGAGAGAGAGAAACAGAGAAAGAGAGAGAGAGAGAGAGAAAGTCAGAGGGTCAGAAACTGCAGTACATCAAAAATAAAGAAGACACCTTTAAAACTACCAGAAGAGATAAAACAGATAACCTATGAGGAACAACATCCAGATTGACGGAAGATTTTTCATGACCACAGGTAATCTGGAAGAAAACAGAATAATGCCTTCAAAGTGCCTAAGCAATAATATAGCAACCAATCTAGAATCCTGCACTTACCTAAACTATAACTCAAGAATGAATGTGAAACAAGGATATTTTAGCATATACTAAGAGAATTTATTAATCATTGAAATAACTTTTTGAGGAAAGAAATAGAATTTAGAAGAAAGGAGTGGAATGGAAGTGGTAATGGTGATTAAAAACATGAGTAGGCATGCACATAAAAATAAAGGCTAGTCATAAAAAATAACAAATGTGAGAATTTAAAAATAAAACTTTCTAAAACATGAAATTTTTGGGGGGGGAAGTTCAGGTGGATTAGACTGTTCTCTTTTGCATTATTCAAGATGTTGATTAACTTTAGGCTTTGATAGAAAAATACAAAGTTAGACATACACCTTAAAAATTCAAGAGCAATCACATGGGAATAAAGCAGAAATGTACATCTTGGAAACTAGCACATGGCAAAAAGGTAATTGAAAATATCTCTGCTCAACAGAAGGCTGGAAATTAAGAAAGTAGGGGAGGATGAGGGGAAGGAGAAGAGGGTCAGGAGGAAGGGAAGGGGAAGGGGAGAAGGAGCAGCACTAAAAAATGTGGTAAATAAAAATCCAAATAAGATAACAGAAATTAGTCCAAATACAGATGCTCCTCAACTTACGATGGACTTACATTTCAATAAACCCATAGTAAGCCGAAAATGCATTTAACACACCTAACCTACCAAATATCATAGCTTAGCCTAGCGTACCTTAAGTATGCTTAGAACACTTACATTAGCCACAGCTGGGTAAAATCCTCTACTACAAAGCCTATTTTATAATAAAGTGTTGAAAATCTCATGTAATTTATTAAATGCTGTACTGAAAGTGAAAACCAGAATGATTCTATGGGCACTTGAAGTATGGTTTCCACTGAATGCATATCCCTTGTATACCATCCTAAAATGGAAAGATCATAAGTAGAACCATTGTAAGTCAGGAGCCAACTGCTTATTAATGTAACAATATACTATTTGTGATCGTTTTACTTATTAAATTCACTAACCTAGAGTCCCTGTTTATTCAAACACTAATCTAGATATTGCTGTAGAGATATTTTGGAGATGTGATTAAAGTCTATAGTCAGTTGACTTTCAGTAAAAGAAATTATCCTAGATAATCTGGAAGGCTTTGGTTCATCAACTGAAAGGCTTTAAGAGCAGAGTTAAGGCTTCCTCCAAGGAGAAGATATTTAGTCTGTGCACTGCAGCTTCAGCCCATTCCCGAGAGTCCAGCTAGCCCTTTCTGACAGACTGCTCTACAATTTCAGACTTGCCTAACGAGCCCTAAAACTGTATGATCCAATGCCTGGCAATACATCTCCTATATGTATCTCCTACTTGTTTTGTTTCTCTAGTTGAACCCTGGCTGATACACTCAGTATATTCATAAAACTCACATCTTTACATGCAAAGATTCTCAAATTGCACTAAAAATAAATAAAAATGTTCTTGAAGAGAAACACATCTAAGCTTGAAGAAGGTCAAAAATTAAGGATCAAGAAAATGTGTACAGTAGGCCGATTCGTACTAAAAGAAAGCAATGACAGGGTAAAGAGTGAGATTACATGAGGACAGTGGTGCCTCTGATGAGCAGTGACATCAGGACCAACAAAGGAGTCTCCCAGAAGTCACCTGTACTTCCAGTGAAATCCCAGCCCTTTCGAGTTTCCGGGGTACTTGATCATTTCCTTCAACATCTCATAAAAGCCCAGACCACTTCCTAAGTTAAACCTGTACATTTTAAAACTTTTAATTAATTTTGAAATAATTATAGATTCACCTCAAGTTGCAGAGATTGTACAGAGAGATCTTGTGTCCCTGACACCCAGTTTCCCCCAGTGATTACACCTTAGGTCACTGTAGCACAATATCAAAATCAGAATATTGATGTTACTGTATGTGTGTGTAGTTCTGTAATTTTATCATGTATGTAGATTCCTGTGGCCACTGCCAAAATCAAGATCCAGAACTAGTCCATCATCACAAAGATCTCTCCTGAACTATCCCTTTAGAGTACCACATATCCTTCTTCCCTTAACATCTCTAGCTCCTGGCAACCACGAATCTGTTCCTCATCTCTATAAATTTGGAAATGTTATATAAATGGAATCACAGCATGCTACCTTTCGAGATTGGCTTTTTCACACAGCATAATGCCTTTGACAGCCATTCAAGTTGCTGCGTGTATCATTAGTTCATGCCTCTGTACTAATGAGTGGTATTCTGTAAACCTGTACCTGTTTTTAAATTCTAATACAAACTAGGAATTTTGCTAAATGCTGAGGTGAGCTGAGATCGCACCACTGGACTCCAGCCTGGGTGAAAAGAAAAGAAAAAAACGAGGATTAAGAAAAAGCATGTAGATATTGTAGATATCAGACATGGGAAAGCTGGTAACATCCGTGCAGGTAAGAACTAAGAGGGCAACTGTGAGAATGAAGATGATGGGGTTGTTAAGAGGTGGTATGAAGATGGATAGTTTAGGACACGGCACCTGGCTGAAATGACTGGGGGTTGTTGGTGCACAAGGAGGAAAGCATTCAAGGTGGCTTAAACGTTTCTTATCTGCATAGCTGGTTAGATAACAGTGGAATTGGAGAAGAAGGAATATGTTTCAAAGGGAAAAAGAAACTTCAGCTTCAGATATTTTGGATGAGGGACTCAAGGGGCATTTTAAGGTTGCAGGTAAAAATATGGAAAGACTGAAACTCTGCAGAGAGTCTGGAGGGGCAGCAAAATTAGCCCAGAGAATGGATAAACTTACTTCATACAAGATTTTCTAAATACTCAGTTTTTAAAGGATTTCTAACTAGTAAAGAGACCTCACACGGAATAAACCAAGTTGGTCTTTAATCATGAAGTTCACATACCACTGAACCAAGATTTTGCTCAGTGTGTTACTTGCTTATTTATTTATTTACTTTGAAGGGATTAACATTTAAGAGTTACGTAAAAAACGAAAAAAAGAAATGTTTAAATTCAAGGCTTAACGGAATAGCTGTGGGAATTTATACCTGTTGTGGGAAAAACCGTAACTGTAGTGCATTCTAAACTTGTCATCTTGTCATGATTTCAATTTACAAACATGAGAATAAACTATTCTTGTTAGTAGTTGATGATCTTTTAAACTACAAGCTAATACTTCCCTGAGCAAAAAGTTTTGAAAATTCAATATTTTGCATTCAGATTTCCTATCTCCCATTACTTAAGTAAAATCTTAAGTGTGGGGAGAAAGAGTGACTAAAATTGCAGAAATGGTAGTAATAATAAAAATAATAATAGTAATAGCAGCAGCAAGTCCTAAAATCAATAACCTATTGGGTCTATTTGAAGTCTTCAAAAAAAATTGTCTCTGTATCTTTAAAGTTTCGGCAGTTTTGGAAGAGGCTGCTTAGATTAGTGTCTACTTTTTATTCTCCTGTTTCCATACTTAGTTCCTTTCTGAAGCATGAGTTAGTTGAGGTATTATTTGTGGAGGAAAACACCAAAATGACTCCATTATGTATCAGCTATCCCCGAAACAGTCAGTAATATTTTGTCTGTTTGCTTAGAACACACCTCTAAGTATACTCTAGGAGACAGACTCTTAACCCCCAATCCATAAATCGGCTTGAAGCAGGCCCTTGAACTTGTATACATAATTGTGAGTGAGGTGCATGCATTTTTCTGGAAGCTGGTCTTAGCTTTCCAAGTTGCCTATGAAGACTCAAGAAGCTCAGACTTTGTATCCTCGGATCTTTTTAGGATCCCAGGAGAATATTAATATTAATACTTAGGACTACGGTCCTAAGATATACTCACTCTTGCTTGATTCTGAGCAATGTGTGCTGTATTAGAAAATGCTTCAGGCTAGTATTTAGGTGACATTTATTTTAGAGCTGGCTGTACTCTAAGCTTGCATTAACTTCCAACAAGACACTTTTTCTCTTTTGGTCTCAGTTTGTTCATCATTCAAATGGGAACAGAATGTCTATCCCACTCAGACAGACTAGACCAGTTATTGTGAGACTAAAATAAGGGAGTAAATATGCTCTGAATAATGCAAAATATCCTAATGGAGCCAGATATTACCTGCTGTTGGAGCCTTTGCTTTGTACCCATGCTTCCTTCATATTCTTTCTCTGCTTCTTTCTTTTCCTGAGGATGCTGGTCCCCTCAATTCTGCATTCTCTACATTTTTACCCATGTTTTTTAGGTGATGCAGTACAGACAGACAAAAGGAAAGGATGTTGATTGAGCAAGGGGTCACTTTAAGAACTTGCTACTGGCTGGGCGGGGTGGCTCCCGTCTGTAATCCCAGTACTTTGGGAGGCCAAGGCAGGTGGATCACCTGAGGTCAGGAGTTCAAGCCCAGCCTGGCCAACATGGCAAAACCCCATCTCTACTAAAAATACAAAAATTAACTGGGCATGGTGGTGCACGCCTGTAATCCCAGCTACTCAGGAGGATGAGGTAGGAGATTCGCTTGAACTTGGGAGGCGGAGATTGCAGTGAGCAGAGATCACACCAACTTGGGAGACAAAACGGGACTCCACCCATCCCCCACCTCCAAAAAAAAGAACTTGCTTCTAAGAGGAAAATATTAATACTTTGCTCTCACAGAGTGTTTCAGCTTTTCAAGGCATTTCATATTAGCTGCCGTGCTTCTTCACCATAGCAGACCAGGAAGAAGGTTTCACCACACTCATTTAATTTGCAAACTGAAGTACAGAGAGATCAGGAGTCCAAGCTCACTCAAGTCATCAAGGGTAGTGCTAGGGCTGGAAACTGAGCTTTGTGATGCTGGGTGCCAGGGTTTCGCCACCATTCCCTTGAGACTGATCTTTGGTGGCAGACACAGAATCAATCATGAGAGTATGTTCTAGTCAAACAGCGAGCAGATATGCATCAGCAATCCCCTTCTTGATCCATCCCTTTTCTTTATACGATGATCCAGGAAGAACTGTCTGTCTTCCATCGTGTCTGTTTTCAGATGGATTTTGACCTTGCAGCGAAGTCTTTCTCTCACTGCTGACTCTGCTCACCCTCCTTCAACTTGATTCATTTGGGCCCCAGTGGTTCCTGCTTGGGAAAGGCCCATCTGGGAGTGCTCAATACATTTCCCTGTCAAGCAGGGGAAAGAGCTGCACTTGCAAAATGAGGGAACTTCCAAGAGGGCTCTGGCCAGAAGTCAATTTGCAATTTTGAGAGCAGCACTTGATCTGAAAACCGACATAACATACCTGTTGCTTATTACTTCAGAATGCTGCTACATAGCTTTTTGCTCTTGCTGATAGCAACGGATGATCTAAACCGGTATGCTGCTTAAGTTTTCAGCCAGTCTTTTAATGTGCAGGCATCTCACATACATTTTTTGAGCATCTACCAATGCCAAGTTCTCTGGCTAATAAGAAAATGAAAGTTGAAGGGGCCCGCTCCAGTGCCTGCAGCATTCAGGAGATAGCAGTGGTGTAGAGTGACTCACAGGTGCTTCTGGAGAAAGCTGTGCTCAGTGGCTTAGGGTTGCAGAGAGAGAAGAGACTAAATTGCCAGGCTTAAAACCTTAGCTTCAACAAAAAGGTGTTCCACATTGTATGGTATCAGGCAAATGCAAATTAAAACAACAGTGAGATAACACCACACATCTATTACAATGGCCAAAATCCAGAACACTGACACCACCAAATGCTGGTGAGGATATAGAGCAATAGGAACTCTTATTCCTTGCTGGTGGGAATGCAAAATGGTAATGCCACTTTGGAGAACATTTGGCTGTTTTTTTACAAAACTGCACATACCCTTACTGTATGATCCAGCAACCACACTCCATGGAGTTACCCAAAGGAGTTGAAAACTATATTCACAGAAAAATCTGCATACATCTTTTTAGAGCAGTTTTATTCATAATTGCCAAAAACTCAGAGGTAACTAAGATGTCCTGATATCCTTCAGTAGGTAAATGGGTAAATAAACTGTGGTACATCAGACAATGGAATATTATTCAGTGATGAAATGAATTATCAAGCCAAAGACATGGAGGAAACAAATGCATATTAGTAAGTGAAAGAAACTCATCTGAAAGGGCAATATACAGCATGACTCCAACTCTATGACATTCTGGAAAAGGCAACAGTGTGGATACAGTAAAAAGATCAGTGGTCAGCTGGGCGCAGTGGCTCACACCTGTAATCCTAGCACTTTGGGAGGCTGAGGTGGGCAGATCATGAGGTCAGGAAATCGAGACTATCCTGGCCAACATGGTGAAATTCTGTCTCTACTAAAAATACAAAATATTAGCTGGGCATGGTGGTGGTGGGCACCTGTAATCCCAGCTACTCAGGAGGCTGAGGCAGAAGAATTGCTTGACCCTGGGAGGCAGGGATTGCAGTGAGCAGAGATCATGCCACTGCACTCCAGCCTGGGTGACAAAGCGAGACTCCATTTAAAAAAAATAAAAAAAGATCAGTGGTCACCAGGGGTTAGGGGTCGGAGAGGGATGAGTAGGTAGGGCAAAGAAAATTTTTAGGGCTGTAAAACTACTCTGTATGATAGTATCATGGTGGATACACATCATTATACATTTTCTTAAACCCATAGAATGTGCAGCACTGAAAGTGAACCCTAATGTAAACTATGAACTATGTGGGATTATGATGATGTCAATGTAGGTTCATCAGCTGCAACAAACGTACCTCCCCGGTGGGGGGATGTTGCTAATGGGGGAGGCTATGCATGTGTGGGGAGAGGGTACAATAGTAAATCTCTGTTCCTTCTGCTAAATTTTGCTGTGAACCCAAAACTGCTCCAAAAAATAAAGTCTATTTTAAAAAATTTAAAAACTGCACAAGAGCAAGGATCTTGTCTATCTTGTTCACTGCTAGATTCCCAGCTCCTAGCCTAGTGTGATGCTCAATAAATATTTCTTGATTGAATGACTCAATAGCCTCTGTCTGAATTAAGGAGAAGGTTTCCTGGAGAATGTGAGATTTGAGTAAGCTTGATGATGAGTTGTGCCTCCCTGGGCATGGAAGTACAGGCACAGTGTGAAAATCACAGGGAAAGAGAGTAATTCAGTAAAAGCACAAAAGTATGGAAATGAATGAACTGCTTGGAGAACTTCAAATGATCCACTGTCACTGGAGTTTCAGAAGATAAGCGGAAGGCGATAAGGACAAAATCATTGACTGGTGTCAGGATATAAAGTCATCATTATGACCCTCATGTTACAGAGGAAGAACCTGAGGCTCAAAGATGATAGGTGACTTATCAAAGGTTATACATTAATAATATCTCTGTCCCTTCTATGTATGGGTATCATACTAAGAATTTTTTGTGCACTATCTCATTTAAATCCATATAGTAAGTTTATGAGATGGTTACTATTGTTTTTCTAATTTTATAGATAAAAATAATAAGGCATAGGGAAGTCAAATAATTTTTAACGGACTGGTATCAGTCCAAGATGGCAGATTGAGTACACACTATGGTCTCCTCTTCCTGACCTAAATCCCTAGAAATGAATGAAAAGAACTTTTTTTCAAAGAGAAAAAGAAATCACAGCAACAATGGAAAATAAAGAGAGAAATCCTGGTGGTCTAGAAGAAATTTTAAGACAGTTCTGAAAATAAGCATCAGGATATAGACTGAAGAATAAGCCTCTTTTGGTAGAGTTCTTTGATGAAGGCTGGGAATAATACTAAGAGTGCTCCACTCTTGGGAGTGGTGGGTACCCCAAGTAGGGGACCAGGGATGATGATGGGCTGATGAGTGGGAGCAGCTGGGCTGCTGAGTCCCTACACATGCTTCCTCTCTCCCGGCAGGCAGCCATGGCTGAAGATGAGGGGCAGGCAGGGTCTGCCTCCAGACTGGAGCATGGGCTTGCGGGGAATGCAATCAGAGACCCACAGGAAGGGACACCTCATGGCAGGGAGAAAACTCTTCACTCATTGATAGCTTCAGAGGTTCCATGCCCAGGGGTGTGGTGTCTCACTCTACCATGATTTCACCAAAAAAATCAGGAATTTGAGCCTCAGTAGCACATCTTAGCCCGCCCCTTGCCCAAGAGTCATGTACTCTATTTGTGCACACAGATAAAGCCAACAGGTAACAAGGGATCTGAGCTCAGAGATGGGCCCCAATTAAGAATTACCAGCCAGGGTGAAAGTTATTTGCCCTCAGTCATCCCTAATTTATTTGAAAACCCTAGTTGGTAGCAAAGGCTTGGGTTCTCCATCTTAGGTCTCCACAATGACATCTCTTTCCATTGTGCCAAACTACCTCCTAAACTGAATGTGTGTTATAGGAGGGGTCCCCAACCCCCAGGCCACGGACTGGTATCAGTCCATGACCTGTTAGGAACTGGGGCGCACAGCACGAGGTGAGTGGCAGTGAGTATTACTGCCTGAGCTCCACCTCCTCTCAGATCAGCAGTGGCATAAGATTCTCATAGGAGCGAAGACCCTATTGTGAACTGTACATATGAGGGGTCTAGGTTGTGCACTCCTTATGAGAATCTAATGCCTGATGATCTGTCACTGTCTCCCATCACCCCCAAATGGGACCATCTAGTTGCAGGAAAACAAGCTCAGAGCTCCCACTGATTCTACATTATGGTGAGTTGTTAAACATAATGCGCTTGAATTACCCCAGGCAAGCCTCCACCCCCACCCCCACCTCCATCCATGGAAAAATTGTCTTCCATGAAACCAGTTCCTGGTGCCTAAAAGGTTGGGGACCACTGTGTTATAGCATTGTTATAGCATCGTGTGGATCTGCATCCCAGCACTGGGGCAAGCCCTGGACACTACATGAAAAGCTGTACAATTTTTATTGGGATATTGACCCACCCGGCATGTAACACACACTCAACACAAATTCAGTAAGCGTCTCTTGTGGGTGCAGAGCCTTCCCCGTGGTTGGGGGAGCAGGTGGTGTAAGGAGGAAAGGCAGGAGCATGGGCTTCAGAGGGAGTTCAAAGCTAACAGTCATGGGCCCAACGAATGGGTCTACACAAATAATGGAGAAATGAAAGGACACCCAAAACTACTTAGTTTGAGCCTCATGAGAGTTGAGACCTTGAAGGAACTATGCTTCATGGGGGGTAAGGAAAACAGCAATGCCAGGAGTCTGAACGTGAGCCTGAAGATGGGAATACTCAGAGAAGGCACTTATGTGACTCAAGGGAGCATCTTTGTCTGGGGCAGTAGCAAGACAGCCTGGTTTTTCCCGCTTGTGAAAATGGGCGGTGTGGTATATTACCTTCCTAGGGCTGCTGTCGCAAATGATCAGAAACTCAGGAGCTTAAAACAACAGAGGTTTATTGTCTCACACTTCTGGAGGCCAAAAGTCCAAGAACAAGGTGTCAGCAGGGCCATGCTCCTTCTGCAGGCTCTAGGGAAGAATCCTCCCTTGCCCCTGCCAGAAACCCTTGGTGTTCCTTGGTTGGTAGCTGTATCTCTCCAATCTCTGCCTCCATCATCACATGGCCTTCTTCTAAGGACATCAGTCATTCGATTTAGGGCCTATCCTGATCCAACATGACCTCATCTTAACTCATTACATCTGCAAGGATCCCTTCCAAATAAGGTCATATGCTAAGGTTCCAGGTGGACATGAATTTTGAGGGGACATCATTCAACCCCATACAGGTGGTATCACCTAATCCTTCCTGTAGGTGGTGTGATTTATAAAATGACTGCCAAGACTCTGCTTCTGGACACATGTTCAGATTTTCCTGACTCAAAAATAGCTTGCCCCCTCAAGGTGATGGAAACCCTTCCTGTAACTTCTGAAACTCTCCTAAACGTTGGTTATCCACCATCCTTTCTCCCAGGTCATTCTGAGATGGCCAACAGGGCAGCCATCCCCTCCCCTTATTTGTTAATTTCATATTTGTGGATAAATGAGAATGTTATTCTCCCTCAAATAGTTTGCTTCTGCAGACAATGTACCGCTTTCCCGTTTCTATTTTAAAGCTGCGCACGCATCTGTAAGAAGACGAGAGTGTTATGTAATACCTACCATTTTTGTCAAAACCTTATCTCACCCCATTGCCTGATACAGGAGGAAGCTACTGGTGTGAAATTTTCTGCTTTCTGTTTTTTTTTAAGGTGAAGAGTATATTCAGATGGATTTCATACCTCACATTCATAAGCAGGTCCATTTTTATAAGACTATAGGTAGTGTTAATGAAAGATGAAATTCACATCCGTTTCCTGTATAGCACGCCAGCAATGATGGTACAAATATAGCTGAATACTCTGCCTTTGCCTTTGTAGGTATTTTAAAGAGGTGCCCTAAAGGGAAGCATGCAGACTGATCAACAGAAAACATCTTAAAGAGAGGAAGACGACCAAGAAAATTTTCCTTTCCAAAAGATTATGATGTTAAAGTGTTAGTCCATTTGGAGCCTGTCATCTGGACTATTTCAGTTTATAAATGAGAGCTACAGCAGCCCCAGGGGGCCTTAGGAAGGGAAAAATTACTTCAGGGAAATGATATTTCTTCGTTAGAATCAGGGCTTTGTGAGAGGTGAGACGGACCAGCCCAGAGAGAGCCAGGACTTAGAATCCAGTCAGAGCTGCAGGCGTGGGCCAGGTGTCAGCACATAGGAGCCAAGGCAGGACTTGGGAAGCACAGACACGGGGAGGTGTGAGTCTGAAGTTGCTCTGAATGTGGGGGCCAATCTTTGAGAGGGACATCAGAAGGATGTAAAGTTCTATTAGACCAAAGTCCAGAGTGAGGTCACTCTAGTTCAGAGTATTAGCCATTGTAGGGAGTGGGAAGCTGACTGGGGTCCAGAAAAAGGGGGTCAGTAACATAAAGGTCTGGCATTAGTATTATGATCCTGATCATGGGAAAACCAGGTATTCAAGGGGAAGACATGCAGTCCAGCTAAGTTCTCAGACATTCCAACCTGGGATTGGGAAGGAGGTAAAAAAGGCGTTGGTAGCCACTTCGTAAATTGTACTATCAATAGAATGCATTGAGTGATACCACATCTTCTGGATTGAGTGGTATTTCGTCCAAATTCATGTCTGCTGGAAATTCAGAATGTGACTTTATTTGGAGATAGTGTTATTGCAGATGTAATTAATTAAGATGAGGGCACACTGGGTTAGGGTAGGCCCTAAATCCAACGGCTGGTGTCCTTATAAGAAGGCGGCCATGTGATGATAGAGGCAGAAACTGGAAAGACATAGCTACAAGCCAAGGAACGCCAAGAATAGCTGGAGTCCAAAAGAAGCTAGGAAAAGGCAAGGGAAGGATTCTTCTCTAGAGCCTTCAGTGGGAGCGGTACTGCAAGGAACCGTGGAGCACTTCATGCAGTACCATTTGGCACTATTCTCTGCTAGTTCTTGGTCTGTGGCTCCCATGCCTATCAGATCTGTGAGTACCATGAGCTAACAGCTTGGGGAAACTTGAGGAGCTTGCTATTTTTTGAGGCCTAGGAGCTTTCTGTCCTATGTTGGTCAGCTTTGGTGTTGAAAAGAGAACTAGACTTAAATTTAAAAGCCCTGGGCTGTGTTTTATTACTTATTTAGATATGCATTTATCCACGTAGTGAATATTTACGGATCACCTAATATAGATCAGGCACTGAGCTACGTCATGGGGAGTTATAGATATATAACAGAGTCTCTGACATCGAGGAACCACTGACTGGTGACATGTCCAGTCAGTTACATTCCTCTGAAATAATGCATAAAGGTGATAACAGAGGATTATAAAAAGCCCTGGGGGAGGCACAGCAAAGCTAGCTGAGGGGAGACGGGAGATGGTGGAAGGCAGGAAAGGGTCCTAGGTGAGCTAGGTGAAGAGGGCGGGGAAGGCATTTTAGAGAGAAGAGACAGCATGGGCAAGTGAGTGGAGGTGGCATATGTAGCATTTGAAGAGACCTCCAATCAGATTGTGTGGCTGGAATTAAAACCTCCAAAGCGGGGAGCAGTGAAAAGAAGAGTAGAGACATACAAAGATGCAAATGATGAAGAGTCTTGAACGCATGTGACAGAACTTGGACTTTATCTACTGGGAATGAGAAGCCACGGACGACTTTGAGCAGACAGTGGCAGGGTCAGATTTGTGAAGGATGGATTGGAACAAGGCTGGAGATAAAGGCAAGAAGAGGAGGTTGTTGCAATAACTGAGCTGAGAGATGCTACTGAGCTGAACCAGGGAGGTGGGAGAAGAAGCGGGGAGCAGTTTATCTTGAGAAATATTTAGGAGGTCAACCCAGAATTACAGCCTTGTGAGCTTGTATAAATTAAGGTTCAGTTTCTGAGCCTTAATTTTCTCATCAGTAGAATGAGAAAGAATGATATGCCAGTCCATAGAGTTGTGGAAGGATTAAATTAGGCCACCAATGTCCAAATGGCTTGCAACTTCTCTAATGCTTTTCTCTGACTTCAACTCAGCCTCCAGGGTGTGGCAATTAGCAGATTTTCCATAATGTTTGTGGAATGATCCACCTTGTGCCTAAAAGATGGCTAACCTGGAGAAATATGTAAATACTGAATAGTTTCATAAGCTAACTTAGCAATTTAAAATGTGATTTTTAAAGCCCAGGTTTATAAGTACATACTTACTTCTATGTGCTTTCTAAAATACATAATTATGTTCTCTGCTCACATAATTTTATCCATTATAAAAACTGAGCATATCACTGTCACTTTTATTGCAGGATACTGGCAGAATTTGCTTTACCTAGCAGATGTGTTTCTGAAAATTTTACTTGTAAATTGATTTTAAAATGAGTCAAATCATACTTTATTTACACTAGGGAGACACATTTCAAAGAACCCTCTGGTTGTGACTCCTTTGGTAAAATTAATAATTATCTTGAATTTTTACAGGGATTAAATATGAGCCTCTACATACTTAAATTTGTGGTAGTGGTTTATATAAAATACATTTAACATACAGAAAATGTACAATATCTGTTCAAATATATGAAGCAAAGTTTCTCAGACTACTGCTGTGTAGTTGGACTTTTTAATACTCATCCATTGTAATTTAAGACATTCTCCCACCAAACATGTCAAATTAGCATCTACATTAATCTTCTTCATACTTGACACAAACCCAGTCTCAACCCTTCCATTACTGACATGAGATCAATTCACTTTCACAATATGATCTTCTAAGAGACAATAAATTATACACTTTCTATTTAGTATCTAGTCAGCATCTAATTGCATTTTGATTTGTTTCTTGATGTGCGGCTGGAGTGCTGAGAATTGGACATAGAAAGTTGGATGAGTCATATGGCCTAATTATAACTTGTAATTGTTAAACGTAACTGTATTAATATGATAAGTGCTGCAAATCAATACTAAAAATGTTCAGACAGGAAAGATTTATGGCAACACAGATTTATAATAATGATCATTTATGAAGCACCTACTATGCTCCAGCAACTGTACTTGTTACTTTATTTTTACCTCTCTCCTAGCCCTAGCAGATATTATTATTTCTCATTTTGCAGATGAGAAAATGGAAGCCCAGCTATATGAAGTCATTCACACTAAGTGACCCAGCTAGGACCCAGTAGAGCTGAAATGTAAACCCCGAACTAACATCCTGTCAGGTCCTCTCACTTGGAGACCTGGGTTCCAGCGCAGTGTGGGCTTCTAACTTACCTTTGTACCTGGGTTCCTCATCTGTCACAGAGGAGTCTGTTCATTTTTATCTCTGAGACCCCTTCTGCTTCCTCACGTTTTCAATGAAGTTTCAAGAAGGCCTTGAGCTACTTTTAAACAGCCTGGCATTCCACCACACCTCCCCATAGTCCGTGAATTCCAACTTGAAATCCAAGAATAGCTAAACCTCTACTTCAGTCCCAAGAGCCATTTCACTTACTGAAATACTTACCACACTACCATCCAATTACTATGTAAAACACCTTGGGATACCATTAATACAAAAGGTTATATATTCTAAAACCCAAATGTCATTTTGTATTAGACATTTTCTTAAGGGCTACTTATCTCAGGATGAATTTCAAGAATGAGTGCTTAATAATTATTTTGCATTTAAACAACCTACTTATGAATTCCAGGGATACATTGTGCCACAGTACAGCTTCTGCAGGATACAGCAATTATTCTAAATGCTGGTGGATTAACTACTACAGTATTGCAGCCTGACAAAATGACACATCTGTATTAGATCACTGGTAGGTCATCAGGCAAAATCCTTCCTTCTTCTCCACCCTCAATCCTCATTCCAGAAAATATGGCTGGGAGGAATTTCTTAACCCAGTAAGAAATAATATCAACCCTCAGCAGCTTATACAATATATGTTTAACTCCAAATACTGGACCTGGTCATAGACATTTTTATTATTTGGTGAAATGCAATACAAACACATCCCTCTTAAAAGATGCTGGGAAGAAGATTTTTAAAAGCCAAGGTATTTTTACATAGACTCTTCATGAATTTGACTTAAAAGCCAACTCAGCCACAGAAATCTGGGGTTTACGTCTGTTTGGATTTATAAAATTTTTATTAAAAGAAAAGGATATAATTTGGGAGAAAACAGGGCTTGGATCAAAACATGTGGATTCGTTCTTGTATGTACATGTGTGTGAATGTGTGTGGTGTAGGGGGAGGGCTGGGGTAGGGAGAAAAGTTCAGTTAACCTCTTATGAACTCAAACAGCCAAGCTCCATGCAGCTTTAATAAGTAATCGCTTGGTAATGAACATTTAACAGTCTCATTAAATCATAATTTAAAAGATTGCTTTTTTTTGCCCCAAACAAATACAACTCTGTTAAATTCTAATAAGTATCTTTGGAACAGCTGTTTTGTGCTACAGAATGTGTAATGACCTTATAATTGTATTAGATGTGGCATGCAAATGTTTATGTTTCTCCTCTAGTAAGAAATGTGCTAAATAACAGAAGCCAAAGAAAAGGGATTCGTTATGAATTCCAACAGCACAAGGGCTGCATTTCCAGAGATGCTGGGGCGGTGTGGGGCCCTCAGTCAATTTCCGACTTGCATGCTGGGCTGGGCTGGATCAGACTGAGGCAGGCTAGCTGGTTTCCATACAGTTGGATTCCCTTCTCTGCCTGCCACCGCATCCTTCCCTTCACCTCAAACACCCACCAGAACGCTTCAATCTTAGAAAAACCTACTCTCTGATTAGACTCTCAGGTTGCAAGGGCTCAAAATTTTCAGGGCCAGCTCCTGTTTTCTTTGAATTTTTTTTTTACATTAGAAAAATAAATCTAATTGTATATGTTTGAGGTTTACAACACGATGTTATATTGTGAATTTCCCCTAGAACAGGCATTGCATGACTGCTGTTGGTGCTGTAGATCTGCTGTCCAGTACTACCCTCCAGTCCTGGCACGCTCACCTGTGTGAACTTGAACTCTATCTACTGGCTTCTTGGCCTTCTGTCCTCCTTGGGTATGGTCAATGGGGAGCCCTGCAGGAGGGCGCAGAGTGAAGTTCAGTAAATAGTTCCAAGGCTCATTCCCTGTGGAGTTACCATGGATTGTGTCTCTTTATATATATCTCCTTTTGTTCTACTTTTATTTTAGAATTGAGGGTACATGTGCAAGTTTATTACAAAGGTATGTTAAATGATGTTGAAGTCTGGAGTGTGACTGAACCCGGCACCCAGGGGGTGATCACAGCACCCAAAAGGTAGTTTTCAGTCCTTGCTCCCTTTTCTCTCTCCTCACTCTAGTAATCCCCAGTGTCTACTGTTTCCATCTTTACACGCATGTGTACCCAGCGTTTAGCTCCCAGTTATAAGTGTGAACATTCAGTATTCGGTTTTCTGTTTCTGCATTAGTTTGCTTGGGATGATGGCCTCCAGCTGCATAGACATTGCTTGATGAATGTAAAGCATTCATGTAAAGACATGATTTCATTCTTTTTTATAGCTGCATGGTATTCTATGGTATATATATACCACATTTTCTTTATCCAATCCACTGTTGATAGGCTCCTGGGTTGATTCCATGTTTTTGCTATTGTGAGTAGTGCCGTGATAAACATACAGGTGCACATGTCCTTTTGGTAGAATGATATATTTTCCTTTGGGGCTATCCATATGTGGAAGAATGAAACTGGACCCCTATGTATCACCATATACAAAAATTAATTCAAGATGGATTAAAGACATAAGTGTCTCTCTACCAGGGCCTCAGCTCCTTTCAGGAGGCCTTGCTCCAAAGGCTCTTTGCCTGGAGGTTCTGGTAACTTGCTGCCTCCTTTAGCTCCTTCAAACCTCAGAGTGGAAACAGATCCTACCTGGTAATAGCCCTGGGATGCTCCTTAAAGAGATGTCCTGGCAAACTAGTTCTCTGGAAACAAACATGAAAATCAAAGAACAGAAACAAAAGCCAGATGTGTAGTGTTTGTTGATTTCCAGGAGGTAAGTGTTCCCGCCATGGCTGATTTCAAACTACCAACATGGCATCACTCAAGGCAGAGATGGGAAGGATCTCCCACAATCGACTGGCACAGCCTTGGTGAGCTGGCTGCAGCATCGGATGCTTCCCCACAGCCTACTCACACCTTTCTAGTCTCTTTATTAGACTCTGCACATATTACCCACTTTGACCTCACCATCTATTAACCGAGTGACACAACCTTCTTGTGAAATGGTGGCCTTGTGTACTCATACACATGTAGTGATGTGGAAACATCTCTGGAGCAGCACAACTTCTCTTGGGCCAGTTCCTACTGTCAGAAGTTCTTCCACCAGCTACAGGGTGATTTGCTCCCCTGGGTCCCCTACTCAGAGTATAATGAGGCTCCCAGTCTGTTTCCAAAGTGCAGGTCCTGGAGCTCCTCTCTCTCCCATTAAGGGTCTACATGCAAGTGACTGAAGGTGCTGTGGCTGGGTTCACACTGCTGTTGAACCAGGGGTTGACAAATCCCATCCCACAACACAGAGGCAGGTGTCCAGAGAAATCTTGCTTGCCTGGGTCTGAGATGGTTCCTCTCAGGCAGCCATTGCTTCTTTTTGCGGGGGTCTCTCCAGCAACCTTAAACCCACCCTTTAGTTTCAGCATTTGCTGGGCCTCGTGCTACTGATGGACCCAATGTCAGGGCAGGTGCTCCTGTCTGAGGCTTCCTACTCTGAGCCGCCCTTTCTTTTCCCTTCCGGATCCGCTCCCTCTTTTTTCTAGTCCTTTCAAGTCAAATAAGTACTTCCAGTTAATTTGCTCCCACAAGAGATCTCAATGGTTTATCAGGCAGAGTGTAGTGCCCTGGGATGTCTCAGACAACGGAAATTTTTAAAAACGCTAATTTACATCCCAGCACTTTGGGAGGCCGAGACGGGCAGATCACAAGGTCAGGAGATCGAGACCATCCTGGCTAACACAGTGAAACCCCGTCTCTACTAAAAAACATACAAAAAACTAGCCGGGCGAGGTGGCGGCGCCTGTAGTCCCAGCTACTCGGGAGGCTGAGGCAGGAGAATGGCATGAACCCGGGAGGAGGAGCTTGTAGTGAGCTGAGATCCGGCCACTGCACTCCAGCCTGGGCGACAGAGCGAGACTCCGTCTCAAAAAAAAAAAAAAACGCTAATTTACTTCCCTTGGGGCTAATTCAACTGTTATTACCATTGCTAGTGCTGCTGTTGGTCATAATACTCTGTAACATTTATTGAGCACTTACTAAGTGTCAGGTGCTGTCTAAGCACATTAACTTATTTACAAACTTGCATCAATCAGAGTTCCTGCCAGAAACAGATGGCACACTCATATAATTGAAGAGAGTTTAATGAAGGAGTTATTTATCCCTGTAAATGTGTAGTCAGGATTAAGAGAACCAACTAGGGATAGTGTAGCGCCATAGACTACCAAAAATGGGAATCATTACTACTCATCACGACAGGGAAGGAGCAAGGGGAGATAACAGTGTTCGCAGAATTTAGAGGTGCAAGCTGTGAAGAGAAGCAGATTCCCTACAGGAGCTGTGGTGGAAGAAGACAGCATCCACCTCCAAAATTAAGATCTCAGTGAGTATGGAATGGATGGACATATTGGGAGGTGATGAAGATCCTGACCTCCTGACCCCTTTCTTTCCACGTGACGTTGGCTAAGCCCCATGGAAATCAGAGGGCCCAAGAGCCAGGTGATACAATCCATAAATCTTAGCCTCTTGGATATTGAGTACAGCAGAGAGAGCTGAAAATGGACCTCCGTGGGAATTGGTATATAGAGAACAAGCGCTATCAACCCCGATAAGTAAGTATGACCATCCATCAACCTTAGTATGCAAAGCAGCTGGATTTGAATCCAGGGAATTCAGTGGCAGAGCTCACGCCCTCAGCACTGTGTTATACTGCATCCCAAGGCTCATGATGGAGGTTGCAGAAGAGGAAAGTACTTCCATTTGCTCCAAATTAGTGTCCTCTTCCCCATTCCACTTCCAATGCCCAGAGATGTCATCGCCATGAAAATATGAATGCAAATTGACTTTTCAGAAGGTCACCCAAGAGGTCCATCCTGGGCAGGATAACCACTATGTATGTTGTGATAAAATCAGTCTGTCACCACTCATTTGGTACAAATGGTAGTTTCCACTTGTTCATCTTAGTTCTGTTTCTTGGAGCTACAGAAACCAAGCCTGTGCCTCTTCTACCCGAATCCCTTTGCATGCGGACGTGCAGCCACTCTGCTTCCTGAAAGCTCCTCTGCCTCACTGAGCCTTACTTCCCTCAGTTGTCTCTCTGCTGATGTTTTGGTTGCCTTCACTGAACAGAGCCCTTTCCCTGGCACATGGTTTGATACGCACCTCTCTTAAAGAAGGCAATCCTCTTGTAGAAGTCCTCCTTTATTTGCATACAGGGAGGCAGAAGGAAGAATAGTTTTAGAGAGATTTTGGACCCATATTTTCAAAGGAAAAGGCTCTATATTTAAAATCCTTCCATGTTGCTGAGAGCAAATATAAACTTTTCCTCAAATAGATTTCATTTCTCTATTAAGGTAGCAGAAAGCTACACATACATTGACTGAATTATTTTAACATCAAAACACCTTCCTAAAATGAAAAGGAAGCTCTCAACTATTATTTATTATTGAGACAGAGCCTCTCTCTGTCTTCCAGACTGGAGAGCAGCGGAGCCACCATGGCTCACTGCAGCCTTGACCTCCCAGACTCAAGTGATCCTCCCCCCTCAGCCTCTTAAGTAGCTAGGACCACAGGCATTCTCCACCATGCTTGGCTAATTTTTTAAATTTTTGTAGAGATGGGGTCTTCCTATGTTGCCCAGGCTAGTTTCGAACCCTTGGGATCAAGTGATCCTCCTGCCTCAGCCTCCCAAAGTGCTGGGATTACACGTCTGGGCCACCATGTCTGGCCTCCCTCAACTTTTATAGGAAAGATCACTCAAAAACTTTCTGCAAAATTTTGTACAACTACCACCATAGGCAACCTCTATGGTGTGGTCTTTCCTGATAATGTGTCATTTCTCCTTTGATAAGCTGGTCAGTGCTGTAAAGATATCTTCTCTTTTTGACTGGACTTATAGGAAGTTCTGTGTTAATTTGTTCATGCAACAGTTGTAGTAACTTACTCTACCTTAGGCCTTCTGCTACTAGTCTTGTTACTGTATCCTGGCTTTAATTGCTCTATAGAAAGTGTGTCCTTCATTCTTTGATAAGTAAGCTAGCAATAATAGTAATTAGTTCAACATCTAGTAAGTTAACAAAGTGATTTTTATATTCTTTTCTGATCCTTACATCAACCCTGTGAGGCCTACTGGACTACTGCCATTTTGATGTGTTTAGATGGCATTCGGGAGGTGAACTAATGTGACCCAAGTCACTCAGCTTGTAAGGAGTGGCCCCTGTAGAGAGAATAGCAAAGTGAGAAAAATGATTTTTGAGCCCTGCAGTCTGTGTGGTGCATGTGTTGGTTCATGCCAAGTCCACCTGACCTTGGGCAAATCACTTACCTGAGACTCCCATATGTAAGCTTCACTGTTCTCATCTTTAAAGTGGGGATAATGTTTGTACCTACTTCATAGGACTCTTTGAAAAATAGAAATGAGATAATCCATGAAAGCACCCAGCATACCTGATGCTTAGTAAGAACCCGGTAAATGCTAATTATGATGATGATGACGAATAGTATTTAATTTAATTCCAGGCTGTCTTCATTTTGCCTAAGGCTAGCCTTCTTTATACTACCATGCTACCTTTCAAAGGTTAAAAACAAATGGTAAGCATACTGCATTCAAAAATTTCTTCTTTCTGAATGTTTGTATATGTTCCATCCAGACCTGATGTCAACTTGCAATCCAGCAGACCCTTGAGTTACACAATATGATTGGAGAAAGCTGCTGGCCAGGAGCAAGTTTTAGTCAGGGACCGATGCCACAGAGGAATGGCCTACATCAGCACCCAGGGGAGGAATGGGGCTGGTGTTACTGTCAGGACAGGTGCTCTTGCCTCACACCAGCACCTCCTCCAAGGACAGCTCCCTCTGTCATTTTGGCAGCTGCTGCTCTCACAGTACCTTCTGCAGGGCCCATTACTTTACTGGAAGACACCCCAGTTCAGAATTTACAAATAAAGAAATAGGCTACTTGGATGGGCCACTTCCCTTTCTGGGCTCTGTTTCCTGATAAGTAAAGGGGATGGATGGTGGTAAGAATGGACACCAGGATTTCAAAGTGCCACTGTCTAACTCCAAACCAATGTGACCTCTCTGTAGGGAATTTGGCTAAAAGGCCCACAGGACTGAAACATCTCCTCCATCTGCTGGCCTGTCCCAGCTCTCTCTAGCATGTTCTATGTAAGGACACGGGGTCACCTGGGAGGCATAAGAGAATACGAAGATTCATTGATAAGATTAACACCCATTTTCAATTGCTGACTCTAGAGACAGGGGAAATTTGAAGGAACCAGTCACATATTTGTAGAGTTTGAAGGTTGAGGGTGGGAGAGTGGAATTAAAATAATAACATATGATATTACATTTTACAAAGCATCGCCTCATATATTATCTTTCATTCCTCTGACAAATTCAAGACATAGGTGTTGTTATGTGAGATGCTTAAGACCACACAAGTAATAGTCAGAGAATTAAACCAGAATTTACAGCTCAAAAACCAAGAGATGCTCCATTATACCGCCCACTTTTTATAGTTCAGCCCAGAGTTCAGGTTTCCTGAGCTATGTATGTGTTATATATTTAAAAATTTGACAGATCTGCTTCCCCCATTTTCCAAGACAGTCTATAGACATGACAAAACACAAAATTCAGAGAAGACAACCATATTCCACAATAGATACTGCAGAGGTGGCCTGGAGGCAGGGTGATGTTGGAACCAGCTGCTTAAAGTTTCAGTACTGTTGCCTTGACTTTCAAACTGGCTATTATCACATCTACTCACTCCCCACCGTGGGATCCCATCAGTCCTTCTGAGGTTTGGGGTTATATCTCATTTCACAGCTTTGGAACTGAATTTTGTGTCTCTGCAGGTTTTGCTCGTTCAGACACCTCAAGCTGTCAAGTGGCATGCCATCTCCCTGGCAATGAGTCACAGAGCCATCAAACCTGAAGTGGTGTGCGGGCTTTCTGAGAGGCGCCGTAGTGTCGATCGATGGTCCTCAGACTCTGGAAGGCCTATTAAAGCACAGATGCTGCCCCCCTCACCTCCCGGAGTTTCTGGCTCAAGAGGTCTGGGAGGGGACTGAGAGTTTGTGTCTCTAACAAGCTCCCAGGTGAGGCTGATGCTGCTGACCCAAGAACCATTAATACCAAGGTGGAGTAAGGTGGAGCTTCAGCATTGCCAAGATTTTGGTGCAATCTTGGTTCAGCTTCTTAGACAAAGTACCAGACCTCCTGGAGGCTCAGGCTCCTCATTTTGCAAGTGATGATAATAGCATCTACTCCACAAAATTCCTAAAAATGTTAAATGAGATGGTCCATGTGTAACCCAGGGGGCAGTTGTTCCCTGAATCGTCAGGCTGTGTCCATGCAAATGGCAGAACTCAGCACACCCAATAAGAGAGGACATCCAATAATAATTCACTTGCAGAAAAGCATCCATAAGCACCTAGAGTCTGAAGAAGATTTGAAGAGGAAGTTTACATCGCACCCCACAACAAACAACAGGAAGTCCCTCCTTCAACATTCTTGTTCTCGTAACTTCCTTCCTTGGCATCTTAGCCATGACTTTTTTTTTTTTTTTTGAGACGAAGTCTCGCTCTGTCACCCAGGCTGGAGTGCAGTGGCACTACCTTGGCTCACTGCAAGCTCCGCCCCCTGGGTTCACGCCATTCTCCTGCCTCAGCCTCCCGAGTAACTGGGACTACAGGTGCCTGCAACCACACCCGGCTAATTTTTTGTATTTTTTTTTTAGTAGAGATGGGGTTTCACTGTGTTAGCCAGGATGGTCTCGATCTCCTAACCTTGTGATCTGCCCGCCTCGGCCTCCCAAAGTGCTGGGATTACAGGCATGAGCCACCGCGCCCGGCAGCCATGACCTTTTATCCCTGACCCAGACTGATGGAGGTCCCCAGTGACATTGGATGTCTTCTCTCCATTGTTCACAACTTTAATTTCTCTCATATTGAAGGAGACAGAGTAACTTAACTCTCTGCTAGCCTTTCCTCTCCCACTCTTGCCATGACATTTGTACAAGTGCCCTCCAGTTAGGATTACACGCCTTCCTGCAGGAAACTCCTGGCCATCTTTTGCGATTTGAGTTTGCCTTTAACCTCTTAGCAGAGCGTCTGCCCCTTCCTCATCTCCCCTACATTGGTCTCAGCCCAATAAAAAGAATAAAATATCTTCCCTGTCCCTGCAAGTTATTATAGGGCTGTTTTCTCAAGGAAGCAATGTTTAGGGAAGAGGCAAAATGAGCAATACCTGGCGGCACTTGGGCCTCCTCAGACACAGTCCCAGTCTCCTGCATCTCCTCCTAAGGGGTGTGAAAGGACTTGCTTCTGACATGCCATTAGAAGATCTCTCCCTGGATCTGATGGCTCATAGGGTAGAGGTGGTCCTCACCCTCTGTCTGCTGGCTGACCCTTTCAGCCTCTCCAAGCATTTATCTGTCCGCAGGATCTCTGAAACTGCACCGGAACAGTGTGGCATTACAGCCCCCTAGGCTGATTAAACCCATAGCCTGAGGCTGCCCTCTTCCTCTGCTAAGGAGCCAGGGACCACCCCTCGGCCTCTCACCCCCACAGCCGGGTGATACTGGCGCTTCTCTCTGGTGTCTCAGCCAACATCAAGAAAATGAGAGTCTCCTGTCTCCCAAGCCATTCCCCTCCGTTTAAAAAATCTCGCTCTGCATCCTCTCACGTATTTCCGATAGGAAGCTCTGGTTCCAGTACACCTGCTCTTGTCCTTCATGGGCTTTAATTACAACACACACACCCCCAACCCATTTATCTCTAATTTAAAACTAGCTTCACGTAAAGCAAGACCTAAGAAATCCCAATCTCTGCCTTGCTGGGAACCGAGCTATGTCCTCTAATCATGATTGCCCTAAATGGCTCTCACTCTAACTTATTACAGCAAGCCTCATTTTTCAAACCATATCCAAAATCTCCACATCTCTTAGTTTGTTGCCACCGTCTCATAAATCCCAAAATGAAAGCAACAGTTTTTTATTTTTTTCCCCTCTTGGGGCACATTGGCCCCTAAGGTCTAGGGGGTCTCCACATATCAAGCATCCCTATGGGCACTCAGCCATAGCAATTGAGGAGCTGTTGGCTTTGGGGCCATGCTTGATGCCTGAGGTTGGATCCAGTGAGCTTTGCATTCATCTTCTTTGATTATACACCCATATGTCCCTTTGCCTCTCCCAAAGAGGCAAATTTATTTAATTATCTTACTCTTGTGGTTAGAGGAGCTTAGGATCTGATTTCAGAAACTTGTATGAGTTCACATGTGATAAGCTGCTAACCAGTTTGTTTTTGTTGTTTTTGTTTTTGTTTTGAGACAGGGTCTCCCTCTGTTGCCCAAGCTGGAGGGCAGTGGCATGATCTTGGCTCACTGCAACCTCAACCTCCCAGGTTCAAGTGATTCTCATGCCTCAGCCTCCTGAGCAGCTGGGATTACAGATGCCTGCCACGACACCTGGCTAATTTTCAGGTTTTTAGTAGAGATGGGGTTTCACCATATTGTTCAGGGTGGTCTCGAACTCCTGACCTCAAGTGATCCACCCATCTCGGTTTCCCAAAATCCTCGAATTACAGGCATAAGGCACCGTGCCTGGCCACTGCTAACCAGTTTGTTTGGAAAGACTGTTTCACCAGTCAGCCTATGTCCTTGTCAAAAAGGAATCATAAAATAGGGCTCATGCTAACATCTGCTTTAGAAAAAGACTGAGAGAATTAAAGTATATGTGAGGCCTTTTGCAAATATTTGGTACTTTTAACAGGTGCTTCTTTTATTTCTAGGGGCACCCACCTATTCTTTCTTCCTAGGTTTCTTCTCCAGCCAATACATAACTGAGCATTTGGGCATGTGAATAAAGTAGGATACTGTTTTGTCAATTTTACTCCAAGTGACTGGGCTGCCCGGCTCCCATGGAGGGAAGCATGTCCAAGTTGTTGTCACGTTAATCACAAGCCAACTGGGAGCAGGCTATTTACACTTGTGTCACTTCCTTCAAGATTCGATTACTGTAATTGCCTATTGACTATGTGGTCTGCCAGCTTCCACACCAGCTCCAGTTGTCAGGGTGGGGAGCAGTGGGCAGTTTGTATCATGGTGAAAGAGGACGCTTCCACACCTAAACCAAAGCAGCTTCTGAGCCTGCCTGTCCATCATTCCCAAGCCCCTGTTCAATGTGCTGGTCCTCAAATTCCTCCTTTTCCCTTTGTTGATCTGGTATAATGCATCCCTGGCCAAGGATCTCTCTCTGGATTTTGCCATGGATTCTGTGATCAAATCCTGCCTAATATAATTTTCCAAGGTTATACAGAATCTTGTTTAAATATATTTATTTTCATCTGGAATTGTCTGATGCCCTCACTGTATTTTTTTTAAATTTAAGCTTTCTGCTCATCTCATGCTGCTTAAATTGATTTTTATGAATGATTTGGCTTCTCTACTGATTTTTCATTTTATTTCATTAGTGTTCTTTTGTGGGGAGGGTGCTAGTGACTGTTCATTGTTTGCTTTGCTTTTTCAGTCAACCAAGGTATGGGCTATCAGACTTCACCCTCAGCTGGGGAGCCAGGTGCAAACTTTCATTTTCTTCAATATATAAATTGGTTTGAAAGAGGATTCATGAATGAATTTAATTCCTGCCATTTCAGGCATGAGTGCACCATTCAACCTCCTTGCTGATGCCTCAGTCTAACTTTACACAAGTTGTCCCATAGTTCAGTTGTCATCCAGAACAGAATTTAGCTTAAATCACTGCCATCTACTGCGATTGCCCCAGATCAATCTTTCCAGTCATCTAGCTCTGAAATGAAAAGTGATTCCTCACTGCCCATTTGATGGAGGGTAATGAGGTGCTGTTTCTACAAGATTACTTACCCGATGAGATAGGAGGGCTTGTTTGGAAAGACCTAGACAGGACCCCAGATGGCTCTGGCTGAGCACTTCTGGAGAATCGAGCTAGCATTTTCGTTGCGAGAAGTCAATGCTGCTTCTCCTCCCTTTTAGCCCCAATAAATCAATGCAGCTGTTTGTCCTTATAAAATCCTCTTCAGCATCTTCATTCTCCCCAGTGCCTAGAGCAGTGACTCTCTCACTCGAACACCCATCGGAATCACCAGCGCATCTCACCAAAACACAGATCCCTGGGTCCCACCCACTGAGTTATTGATTCAATAGATTTGCCTTGGGACCTGATGGTTTGCATTTCTAACAATTTCCCAGGTGATGCTGCTGCCGGTCTAGATACCACACTTTAAGAACCATCAGCCTGGAGTATGTAAAGCCTGCAAGTCATTGTTGTAGCTCTCAATCATTTGGATACTTTCTCCTGTTCTAATCATATCTTCCATTGCTATTACACACTGACCATTCACTCAACCTTTCATTCACTCACTTAGGATATATGTATCTGTGAATAATAAATCCCTTATAGTTCTTGAAAGCAGCAAAGTACCACCCACTTTCTTGCCTTTACTCGTTATTGTTGAGTATCCTTCATCCTCACCTCACCTGTCTGGCTCATCCCAGCTCATCCAAGTTTTATGTCAAACACTAACTTCTTTGTGAATCAGTTCCTTTCCCAGTGAGTCAGCACGTTCATTTTGCCACTACTGGACTTTGCGTGACTCCCCATCAAAGCACTATGTTACATTGTATTTTGGCTGTTTCTTTATATGTTTTTGCCCTTGCTGCACTGACTTTCTGAGGGCAGAGTTCGTCATTTAATTCTCTTAACTCCAGACCTCATACAATGCCTAGCCCATGTTTGCTGCTCTGTATATGTTTGTGGGTGTATTAGTTGGTTTTCACGCTGCGCTAAACACATACCCGAGACTGGGAAGAAAAAGAGGTTTAATGGACTTACAGTTCCACATGGTTGGGGAGGCCTCATAACCATGGCAGAAGGCAAGGAGGAGCAAGTCATGTCTTGCATGGATGATGGCAGGCAAAGAGAGAGCTCGTTCAGGGAAATTCCTCTTTTAAAAACCATCAGATCTTGTGAGACTTATTCACTATCAAGAGAACAGCACGGGAAAGACCTGCCCCCATGATTTAATTACCTCCCACTGGGACCCTCCCACAACTCTTGGGAATTCCAGATGAGATTTGGGTGGGGAAACAGCCAAACCATATCAGTGGGCTTGATTACTTCATGGCAGGGACATCCACTTGGGTTTGAATGTGATTCCCTTTGATAGACAGGCACGCTGTTCTTTTGGTCGGTTGGAGTCCTGTGTAAGTGAAGCTAAAGGAAGGGTGCTTGTCCCCTCACAGGTCTGGTTGCTTCACCTTATTTCATGAACTCAATCTACATCTCTAATAATCAGTCAGGAGCTAAGCCAGAAAGTAGAGATGTTTGAGATTGTTGTATGTTTGAATAGTGTTCTATAACATTAAAACATGTTCACATCCATTATCTTAGTAAATCCTGAAAAATGGTCCTATGATGTACTATGATGCTCAAGTAGACACAACTCATCATTTTGTTTGGAAAAATTACTCTATGCAAAGAGCCTTCCACACAGTGATCAGGAGGCGAATAGCAATCCAGGTCAGAGATGGAAAGCACAGGGAGGAGAGTGGGCACTGTTTTGGGCAAAGAAAGTGTCCAGGACTGGACTTAGGAGGCATGAGTTCCTTGGTCATGATCCACTTATGAATGGGCATGCAACTTTCAGCCTCAGTTTCTTCATCTGTAAAATGACCTAGCTGACTTCTCAGGTCTCTTCCAGCCTTAAAATCCTGTGATAAGATCTTTAGACTAAAAAACAGGTTCATTTACAAATTCCCTGGTGAATCCTTCAAAGGCAATGCTGGCTTCAGATTGACATTCTCCAGAACTGTCACAGCTTATTCTCCAGTGTGCATCAGGCCATGCCTCTGAGGGAAGGGGCTAAGAGAATAGACGTTAGTTCCTAGGTGGAATGGTCACTAAGGACGTTTTTAAGAATAGCCTTTGGAATGGAACTGAGCTCAGATTCATCCCAAACTTTGGCCCACTGCCGGTATTGGTCTTGGTTTTCCAAAGGCCAAGACTTTTATAGCGTATTTTCCTCTTTGGGGACCTCCATACATGAATGCAAAGCTCAAATTATCACTGAAAGTTCCTCCTAACTGATAGCTTCAGTGAATAACTCAGTTCTTATGACTGTCCAAGCAAGGTTTCCAGCCCTGATCCTTGCTGGAGCTGCTCAGCATTCATGCTGTGTGCTCTACCTGTTACTGCAGAAGCAACATCTCCAAGGTAAACCTATCTCATCTGCCTAATAAGCTGTACTTTCTAGGGTTCTCCAAATCTTTTAATAGAATCCTGTTACCTATGTTTAAAATGATAGATTCTTCTTTGACTCCCACTTCTCCTCACTCTGTATTCTAAAGGTCCCATCCATTTGTTTCTGGGTTATTTCTGCTCCCCTTTCCTGCCTTTATCTAACTCTGCTGTCCTACCACATCTTGCCTAGAGTTTTGTAGCTGGCTTCCTTTAACATCTATTTCTCTGGCTCCAACCTGTCTGTGCTTTGGAAGTCAACTCTGAGGATCCATGAACAAATAATATATTACAGAAGGGCTTCTGAGAGAAACTGGTAAGGAAGTGCAAGAAGCAAGACAGGTAATGAGAAGAAACTACACAGGATGAGCTTTCATGCAAAATCTTAGCCTCAGCCTGGTCCTGCGGGGAGCTCTGGAGTGTAAATTATACTTTAGAGATTGTGCCAACTGAAGGGAAGAAAGCCGGGCCTTCATATCTCCACACTGTCAATCACTGGCTAAGGGCCACCCCCAAGGGATGTTAATTCCCAGTATTTTTAGCACTCTGCTTGTTTTGTCAAAGTCCCTCCTGTAGCCCAAGGCAGGCATCCGAATAAAGTCACAGGTGTGAGCTGTTACAAGCAGAAATACAAATCTTGGGGTAGACATATGGTGGGGTCAGAGGAGGGATCAGAGAGAGCAAAAGCAATCTGAGGGGACCTGGGCACTTGGCAGAGCATTGAGAGTGTCCACTACACTGACCTTCACGATATGGCCAGCTCAACATTGCCATATTACTGTTCAATCATTTCTTTACTTAGCAACCATTAGTGCCTCCCTAAACTCTCTAAGCTCCTTAACTACATCAAAATTTCAATAATTTAGCACCAACAACTTATCCATGCTTGCCTTTTTTTCTTCACAAATCTTACATTTCTGACAGATTGGTTTAGTATTTTACATACAGATGAGAGCTTTGCAGCCTCTATACCTTAGCCCACTCAGTTCCCTCTTCCTGGAATGGTCTTTAATCCACATCTGCAAATCTTCCTCATCCTTCAAAGACCCAGAAGACTTTTCTGATTATCTCCCAAGAGATGAGGTCTTTCCCTTTTTGGCTCTTCCCTAGCACTCCGTCTGTTCCTCAACACATGTATTATGCATGCAAGTGGTTGTCTCATCTCTCCTCTGGACCAGTGGCCAGACTCACCATCTCATTTCTCTTCGCCGCCTTCCAGCACCAATCACAGTGCCCAGGGCTTGGCAAACAAAGGATGCTATAAACGCTTGTTGAATAAATGGTTGAAACTTCTCGCGTGCCTATGTCAGACAAGAGGGTGAATTGGGAAGTGACAGCCCCCTACCTCCAACTCAGTTCTTGAAATCCAGTTTTTTAGATGAGATGTTTAAGTCTTTGGAAAAAATGGATCCCTTCTGCACCTTTTTCATGCCTACCATGTCAACCCCTGCTGTGGAGGGGATGCAATGGTGAAGCTGGTGTTAAAAAAGAATTCCAATTCACCATGCCCTAAAATAACTCCTTGTTTCAAGGAAATTATAGTAAATAGCTTAAGAAACCACTTAATATGTGTGGCATATGTAACACTCACGAGGTTTTCGGTTTCATTTTTGAGATGGAGTCTTGCTCTGTGGCCCAGGCTGCAGTGCAGTGTGGCGCGATCTTGGCTCACTGCAACCTCCACCTTCTGGGTTCAAGCAGTGCTCCTGCCTCAGCCTCCTGAGTAACTGGGATTACAAGCACTCACCACCATGTCTGGCTAATTTTTTGTATTTTTTAGTAGAGACAGTGTCTCACCATTTTGCCCAGGCTGGTCTTGAACCCCTGACCTCAAGTGATCCACCTGCCTCGGCCTCCCAAAGTGCTGGGATTATAGGCATGAGCCACTGTGCCCAGCCTGAAGAGTGTTTTTTATGACCATAAATGTGAAGTGGTTTCCTATTGGGAATACTGCTGGGATGGCACTTAAAGACCTGGGGTCTAGTACTGTACCCACCATTTTGTAGTGGGAGGCACTGATAAACTCAGTTAGCCTTTTTGGGTTCCTTTTTCTCATACGTTAGTGGTGTGGTTGGATGAGATGGTATCAAAGAGCCTTATTAGCACTACTGTTTTATGATTTCACCAGGAGACTTTACATGCTAGCCACTGCACTAAGTACTGGATGTATGAAGACCAATGTCATAGTTCCCTTGACCACAAAACTCTTGGGAATGTGGCTGTCTAGGATGCCCTTGAATATCATCAAGCTACCCTAGAAGAAAGCTTGTTCTGGTGTTTAAATTTTCCTTCCTGCATCTTTTTCCCTTTGGTTCCAATCAAACCTTTTATTGAAAAGCATTGAAGATACTGCCTTCTTCTTCCATTGGGCAAGTCTTTTTTTTTTTTTTTTTCAATTTCATTATACTTTATTAGCTAAAATTTAATTACATGCCATAGCTAGACAGTAGGAGGCCAAGCAATCAGCCTCTATCTGGGTGGACGTGAGCCATGCTCTCAGTTAAAAGTTACAGTGAGGGTCATGTTCTATTATCAAAAGGAAGAGAGTGAAAACGATAATGGTGTGTAATCACAGCATAATGGTTACAGGCGTGATGCTCTGGTATGATTACCTGTGCTTGCATCCTGGCTCAGCTGCTTCCTAACTCTGTGATATGGGCATGGGCAATCTTTCTGTGCCAGTTTTTTTATTTTTATTTATTTTTATTTTTTAAATTTTTTTTTTATTTTTATTATACTTTAAGTTCTAGGGTACATGTGCATAACGTGCAGGTTTGTTACATATGTATACATGTGTCATGTTGGTGTGCTGCACCCATCAACTCCTCAGCTCCCATCAATTCATCATTTATATCAGGTATAACTCCCCAATGCAATCCCTCCCCCC